>NW_011888783.1:17209810-17215230 GCF_000151845.1 Pteropus vampyrus | reverse complement strand
AAAGTTACTAATACTCTATAGCTTATTAGAAAGTTGCTAAGAGAGTAGATCATTTTCATAATCATTACCAGATAGAAGTAGAAGTAAACTTGGTATCAGAGAACTGAAGTCAAAGGTGAGTGAAGGAAGAAAGTTTTATAGTGCACCAAGAACCTCTAAAATAATGTATCTCCAAGCCTGGAAAAACATGTTTGAAACAGAATGATAGGTAAATTCTAAAGTATGAGCTCAGGCATGCAGATGTCTTAGACTGGATTCCCTGGAAACAGAATGGAGTGGAGAACAGAGTTAAAAAATTTAGTGAGGAGAGTTCTTAGTAGATAAATCTGGAAGGAAGTGAGGGAAGAAACACTGGGTGGAGCAGAACGCTTTCCTGCAATATGGTTGCAACTGAGGTCCCAGCCAATCCTGGGAGTACTGAAATTGGGATGATTCTTCACAGAGTTGTCCCATCTTGAGGCAAGAGGGCTGGGTAATTCTATTCTTGCAGCAGTCAAGTGTTGGATAGAGGTCACCCTTCTGGGAGGGACATAATCTTGGGTGAAGCAGTTATGATCGATAGCTGATATTCCCAACAGTGGGGGGTTGGATTAATTGACTGACCCTAAGGAGGGAATCTGGGTGAAGTACCACAGATCCACTACCACAAATAATGTAGGATTTTTCTTTTCTAGTTCTCCTTAATTTCCGTTTTCAGGCTCCATTGTTAGCATGACTTTCACTACCTCGGTGTTACTTTCAGGCTCATGGGAAATCGTGTCATACCTCAAGATGCACTGGGGAGAGCAGGGATATCCGAGGTTGTATTGGGGCGTCTGGATACATCATTTAGACACTTTACTCATTCTGCTCCTAGGCATGAGAAAACCTAAGCTTAAGCTTTGCCTCTTTCCCAGGGCATGCCTATGTTTGCTTCTGTTCTTGGATTTCCAAACATACTGGGTATTTATTTGGCCTCTCTATTTTTTCAGTCTGAAGAAATGTATGTAGCTCAATAGACCACTGGTGGAGATGAAGGAAAGCAGGGGGTGTGACAGGATTGGGAAAAGCGGATTCTGACTGCAGATAACACAATTTCTCCCCAACTAACTTTTATGACTTGAGTTCCCTCTGGACCTAGGTTTCTTTTTCTTTTCCCCCCAAAGGAACAAATTTCAGAAATTTAAAAGCCTTTTCTTTACTTTTCTGCTCTACCAACCTTTCCATGAGGCAACGAATACATAGACTAAATGAATAAAGGGTGAAGAGTAAAAGAAATTCAGAAAAGAAAATATTCGGTAACATCTCAAAATATTATCCTGCCACATTTACATCCAAGGATCCTAATAGGACCTGTGGATGAGATCAATGAAACTTTATAATAGTCTTTGATGGTTCAGGGAGAAGGAAAAAAAATCAATGATCAAAGTCAGAAAAAAGTCTCCATTTCTTTTTTAGTAGGAAGAAGGGGGATGCTGCAGACCATAGGCTGGTAACCTTAATGTTCCACATAGGGAAAATTCCAGACAAAACTCATCTCGGTTTTTTTTTTTTTCCTTAGTTGGTCTTTGTTAGGCAAAGGCATTGAAATTAGGTACCACATTTGGACTCCAGAAAATAACAGTCTCCTGAGATATCACCATGCATAAGATGCAGAAATGGGGGTCAGAAAACAGGACTGGCCAATACGTAGTATGATGAGCATCTATCCCCAGTGAGAACAGGAACATGGCCAAAGTCAAAAGGTCAAGATAGGGGTGGCTATGAAAATTATGATACGTGAAGAGAGTTGGAGAGAACTGAGGTTGCGAAGCCTGCACAAGAGGAGTCCCAGGGAACCTGTGGCGATCTGAAAGTGAGTTTTGCACCTGTCATGTGTAGGCTAATTCTGTCATGTGGGGCTCAAAGGCAAAGAGAACTAGGACAAATTTCTGATAATTAGAATTTGTCTCAAAAGCAAACAAAAACAAACAACTGCAAACAAACAAACCTGATATGTTGTGAGGTAATAAGTTTGCCAGCAACATGACATCACGGAGGAGATTTGTCCGTTCCATTCGTTCACTAAATGTACAGATCGCATACACTCCACTCACAGAGACATAGAGACCAGATGACTTCTAAGAGCTCCTGAGCAGCTCTAATTTCACACTTAAAAAATATGAGTGCTTAACCAAAACCAAGTGAATTGCCACTTTTTTACAAAAGTGTTTTATATGATTTACAGAAAAACTGGTGATTCAGAGAGAGTTTTATCAAAGCCCATGGATACACTCAGGGTCGAATTTATGGCTCATGACTGGCAATATTAATGGAAGCGCTAATAAAAGTTATGATACATAGTAATAAAACACCGAAGCATGGACTCATAAATCATTCCAGCAAGATGAGGCAGGTAGTTTTTCCTTTGTGATTTAATGCAGAGTAGATTTTACACTAACCTTAGCTTTTCACAGGAGACCTATAAACCTCAGTATAGGCTAAAGACTAAAGTTAAACTATGCTGTTTTAAAGATGAAATACCAACAAATGTAGAGATATGAAAAAAACGTGACATTCTAGCCTTACAACGTGGAAATGGTTCAGTCACCCCCATCATACGTAAGAGCATAGGAGATTGCTCGTTGGGGACTCCTAACTTAAGATCCAATAGGGTGACTTTCTCCCTTTCAGCTTTACCAAGATTCTAGACCAAAGTTTGCTGAGGAATTAAAATTTTACTGGCTTTGGTGACAGCTGTTGCTTTTGCCCCTCAGCTTCTTACTTCTGCCTTCTGGTTTTAGAGCTGCTCTGTTCCTTCACACTCAGTGGAGCTGCCAATCACAAGACTGGGTTTCTCTGCCACTGGAGTGTGGTTTAGGCTGGCCAGTGTTCCCCATCCACTTTGTGATGGTTAATTTCATGTGCAAACTTGACTGGTCTAGGATTGCCCAGGTAGCTGGAAAACCATTATTTTGGTTGTGTCTGTGAGTGTCTCTGAAACACATTAGCATTTAAATGGGAAGACTGAGTAAAGATCATCCTCGCCAATGAGGGTAGGCAGTCATCCAATCTGCTGAGGGCCCTAATAGATCACAGAGATGGAAGAAGGGCACATTTTGTCTCTCTGCTTGAGCTAAGGCATCCATCTTCTCCTGCCCTTGGACATCAGTGCTCCTGGTTCTTGGGCTTTTGGGCTCATACAGGGACTTACATCATCAGCTCCCCGTTCTCAGGCCTTTGGAGTTGAACTGAATTATACTACCAGCTTTCCTGGCTCTGCAGCTTGCAGATGGCGGAACGTGGGACTTCTCAGCTTCCATAACCCTGTGAGCCATTTCCTATAATTCTCCCTGTCCCTGTCCCTCTCCCTGTCCCTGTCCCTGTCCCTCTCCGTCTCCCTCTTCCTCCCTCTCTATAAGACCAAATAACTTCTAAGAGCTTTTGTGCTCTTGTTTCCATAAGACTTATCTGGCTCATTTTTCAGAACTTTGTCTATCTATCCACTTATCGAGTAAGCCTGACTTGAATCTCTAGTCTAGTCTACTCAAGTGCCTGTGCTATGAGCTCCTACAGAGCTCTTTATTTATTTTAGAAAAGCACTTATGACTTCTTATTTAAATTGCTTAATTGTCTGTTTTCTCCTTCTGAATTATAAGTACTATAAAGGCTCCTGGGTACTGCATTCCCAGGGCTTAGAGCAACACCTAGCACATAGTAGGACATATACAAATATATGTCATATGTGTGTGTGTTCTCTGAAATGTAAATTCTTAAAAGTTTTCAATAGCCTAAGTCAGATACATGCTAAATTTCAGAAGTTTTTTTGGAGATAGGGTGATAATTGATAACCATGAGGGTGATGAATGAAAATAAATTTACATACCTAAAATTTCTACTAACATATTATTGTCAGTTTTCAAGAGGCATGCTTATTTTGCAGAAGAGGAAAGCTTTCTAAGAAATGAAGTAATTGCTCTTCTGCCCATAGTTTGGAAATTCATATAGACATTCATTTCCATTCTTTTAAGATACAGTTTTGAGATTGAAGTGTCAAACATTATTTTGGGGGAGGTCATTCATTTAAGAAATCAATTTAACAAAAACCAAGAAGGTAACCTCATTTAAAGAGATTGTGATAAGTGCCTTAGGGAAGGTACAGTAAAATACAACAGCGTTTACTTTCTTTTGCAGCTCTAAACACTTTTCAGTGTATAAAAGATTTACAAGATCGACTTCTACATAAAGAAAAAAACCCCACTAATCCATTCCTTCAAAATTCCAAAAGAGAGCGGAAAGGAGAAAAAAGAGATAGAGAGGAAATCTGAAAAAAAAACTTCAAAGTTGCAATAAGAATCAAATCCCAGGCCCAGCCACATGATTATGCAAATCATTTCAGGTGCAGAGGATTAACTGATACACTTGGCTGGGAACTTTGTCTGAAAGAATAGTATCTAAGCACCCACGGTAGCCCCTGTGAGCACCTGTGAACTGCCGCGGTGGGCTCTGTTCTTCTTGGCCCTTTCGCTCTTCAGTTCCTACAGTTCAATTCAATATTCAGATATTTTCTGCAATAAGGTTTCCCAAAGCCTCACGTTCTTTAGGGAAATACTGGAGTGGGACACAAATAGTCCGTTGTGCTAAAGCAATAGCAGCTGGTGGAGTTCGCAGAAGCCAGAAGAGCCCAGTGTAATGAATTATAAGCATGTTTGTGTTTAAAGCAAGCACTGACATAAATGAGGCAAGAGATGCATCTATTTCGCCTGTAAAATATGCAGTATCAATAAAACTATAGATTGTGATTAGAAGATTCAGGAAATCCAGGTACTAGACCACATTTTGCTCTCGCCTCCTTTGGACATCAAGTGCAGAGCGTTAAGATAATCATATTCTTTCACTGATGGCATACTGTCCTCACTTTTCTTTTCCCCCCTTCATCCCCACTGCCCAATTCCCTTCCACTCTCCCTATCATAGCTACCAAGAGTAATATACTTGGTATTTGTCCTTGGATATATGAGCATCTTTGAAAAATATAATACTGTATCTGTATGAGTTGGTGTCGAAAACATATTAATAGGATTACACTACACATCTCAATATATTTCTTGCCTTTTTTTGTTTTTCTTAACCAAACACTAGGTTTTTGAGCTCTGTCCTTGTTGCTTTATGTAGTTCTGGTTCACTATTTCTGATTGCAGCAGAGCATTGCATAGTATGCCTCCAGTGCATTTTAATTCTCCATTTCCACCATGATGAATTTGTGCTGTCCTGATGGACACCTTTGTGCATGCACCTTCTTGATGACCTCTGTGTACATTGTTTTAGGGAAAGTGAGGTGGATCAACTGGTTATTTGATGTACACACAATTTCACCAGATTGTTTTCCAAAATAACCACACAAGTCTAACCCCAACTTTCAGGAATAAATAAGGTCTGCTTTTCCTCACATCCTCACCAATA
>NW_011888783.1:17205111-17209760 GCF_000151845.1 Pteropus vampyrus | reverse complement strand
CTACACATCTCAATATATTTCTTGCCTTTTTTTGTTTTTCTTAACCAAACACTAGGTTTTTGAGCTCTGTCCTTGTTGCTTTATGTAGTTCTGATTCACTATTTCTGATTGCAGCAGAGCATTGCATAGTATGCCTCCAGTGCATTTTAATTCTCCATTTCCACCATGATGAATCTGTGCTGTCCTGATGGACACCTTTGTGCATGCACCTTCTTGATGATCTCTGTGTACATTGTTTTAGGGAAAGTGAGGTGGATCAACTGGTTATTTGATGTACACATAATTTCACCAGATTGTTTTCCAAAATAACCACACAAGTCTAACCCCAACTTTCAGGAATAAATAAGGTCTGCTTTTCCTCACATCCTCACCAATATTTGGTGTTATAAAACTTTCTTAGCAATACTATCTTAAGGTTTTAATTTGCATTTCTCTACTTGTGATTTTGAATCTTTTCATATTATTGCTGTTTAATTTTTCTATTGGACAATGTTGTATTTTTCTTGTTGATTTCCTACAAGTCTTTAAATACTGAAGTTCTCCACTGTCGAATAAGGTAGCCACTAGCCACATGTGTCTACTTAAAATTAAAATTAAAACCTAGTCCCCAGTTACACTAGCCCCATTTTAAGTGTTCGATAGCCTGATGTGGGTAGTGGCTATTATATAGGAGAGCACAAGTACAGAACATTTCATCATCACAGGAAGCTCTGTTGGACAGTACTGTTAAATATTAACCCCTCGTCAATTTTTAACATCGCAAATATGTCCTCCCAAATGGTCAACCAACTATAAATCTTATTTATTGTGTCCTTCATTGAATAAAAACCCTTAATATTCATGTAGTCATATACATATATGACTATATGAAAAAAGTATATATTTTATGCTCTCATGGGATCTTAAGAAGTCCTTCCCCATCCCACATAGTCTATTATTCATTTTATAGCTTTATCTTGCACATGTAGGTCTTTTTTTTGTTTGCTTTTTGTTTTGTAAATCTTTTATCCATTTGGAAGTCATCATTATATATAAAGTTTCAACTTTACTTTTCTCTTTACAATGGGCCAATTTTCCAAATACCATCTATTAAACAATCTATCTCTTTCCTACTGATTCGTGGAGCCATTTCTATTCAATAATGAGTTCCCATACATACATGGGTCTATTTTAAGCATTCTATTCTATTTCATTCTATTCCATTCCATCCCATCACATCCTGTTCTATTCTATGGTCAATTTGTTTGACTTATGTCAGAAGTACACTGATGGTTTGTTTGGTTGATTTTTTATTACTAGAAAAATAAGTTTTCTTTCAAAGCAGACTCTCTTAAATGTGTATGCAGTGTCCATCCTCTCTTGCTTTTTTACAAATGGAACTCCAATTTTGATTGGAACAGCATTATGCCCAGCCACAAATATTCACTTTCTCAGCAGCAAGGATGGCCACATGGTACAGTTATGAATGATGAGATGCAGGCAAAATTCCCTAAGGAAAGTTTCTTTTCCCAAGTAGAAAGGATAACTATAAGAAAGCCTTTTATCTCCCTCGCCCCTTCTTTTTTTGCCTCAAATGTAGTTATGAGGCTTATAATACTCTGAGGTGACAAGCATGGGGACAAATGTCTACATATGAAGAGTGACAGGACAGGAAAACTTTTAGTTTAGAGCCTGGGTCACTGATGGCATTGCTTAGCTGTCCATATCAATTCTAAATTGTCGCTGGGCTTGATGCATGAGTCAAATCTTTGTCTGTGTAAGCTGCTCCAGTAGGGTTTTCTGATAAATCTCTTACTGATACAGGCTTCCTTTCCCCTTCTTTTCCAAATTTGCTTTACTTACACTTATTTATTTCATATCAACTTTAGAATAAGTTTTTCAAGTTTTTTAAAAACCTTCCCTGGAATTTTTATTGGAATTGCATTAAACTTATAGTGTAATATGGAGAGAAGTGGTGTATCTCTCCACTTATTTAGGTGTTCTCTTATGAAACCGTTTTAACTAGTTTTAATAAGTTTTCCCAGTAAAGGTCCTGTGCATTTTTTACCAGGTTAATTTGTGATGAGAGATTCAAGACATTAGCTTATTGCATTTTGCCAATTCTAAGAAGCACTTTGTTTTGTCTTGCTTTACATTTGAAAACTTGTTTTACATTTATATAATTGCCATCTGGATTTATCTTTAGATTGATGACACCTAACAGCCATAATCTGCAATGTTTCCTTCCACCTTGCCCCCTTATTGGTACATAAAATAATAGTACATTGAACCATGGTTGGTTTCTCAAAGAAATATAGTATATATTTTTATTTACAATTTTTTATTTGGTGCTTTTCTTTCACTTTGGTTTCTTTTGTCCACTCCCTTGGAACTTCCAATTGATCAAAATCAAAACTGAGCACCGTTTAGGAATACTCATTAACTTTCCAAATTATTACATGCACTAGTTATTCTAAAAATTTATAATACTAAAGGCATGTTTATATTTTTTGTAGGCTGAACCAATCTATTTTCTTGTTTTGCTTGTATTATTTTTAATGAGAAAATTTGGACAAGTATAATAGATAATATAACAAACTTCCATAAGCCAGCCTCTTAAATGAACAAATGCTGACATTTTATATTTGCTTCAATTCTTTTCTTTTTAATAATAAAATTAATTTTATTTGTTAATTTAACTCATTTTATTTAATAATAAAATTGTTATTACAGACAAAGTTAAAAGTTCCCCGTTTTTCCCTTTTCATGCTCATTTCTCACCCTCCTCTGAGGCAACCACTCTCTTGAATTTGGAGTGCAGCCCATCCATATTTTGGGTACTTTTATTACATACAACTGGATCAGTAGGTGATACATAGTATTGTTTTAGAGATTTAAAAATTTTCCTATGTAACATCTGTGGTACACATGCTGTATCTATAATTTTCATTCGACATTGTATTTTAGGTCCTGCTTTGTTAGTACCTATAGATTTAATCTATTTTAAGTACTGGGTAGAATTTTATTTTATAGATTCCTTTATTGAGAGGCATTTGGGTTGTTTCCATTAATTCGTTATGCTAATCAGCACTGCAATGAACTTTGAACATATTTATTTCCTTGTTCATGTTCAGGTACAAAGAATTCCTTAACCACAACTTCTATTTCTTCAATAAAGGCAATCTGTACTTTAAAAGAAAAAAGTGTCATTTTATTCTTTTCAAAAAGAAAATGTAATTGACAAGAGCTCTAAGGATGTCTTTCCTCCTTTTTGTATGATGTATCCACAGAGTGTTAGTGTATTGTAATGAAAAGGTAGTCATTATGATTACATTCCATGAAAGAATTCTTATCAGAATGTTGACTTTATTCCATTGGAAATTATTATTTTTTTAAATTTTCAGTGTGTTTTTTCTCTAAAAATCAAGTATAACCTAGTCATTTTCCATACACTTATTCTGGCAAATATAGACTTGCATTAACCATTTCATCAGAAATATTGAAATTCTTGTTATATGTGCTTAAGTTGACAACATGACTGCATTGTTCAGTATGTAAATCTAGTGCATATCTGAGCATTTATATTATACTCATTTCCATAGCAAAAGGGTAGATTTACAAAATTGTAACATATTTTATAGTAACTTGTACACAAAATTATCACATTTCTATCATCTATAAGAGGCATACCGTAGTATCCCCCAACCATATTCTTTATTTTTTTAATTTAAAAGTAAATGCATATAGGAAAAAAATCAAATTGTGCCAAAAGGTAGACAGTGAAAAGTAAGTCTCCTTCCCACTTCTGACCTTAAGTTTTCCAGAATCGATGGTTCAGTTTATAATATGTAAGCTGTTTATATAACAGATTATGATATTCAATAGCAGGAATTAAATAATGGCTATAATTTAAACACTGGTTATTTAAATTATGGTTATTTGTATCCACTCGGGAGCACGCTATCTCAAGGATTCCTCACCACTACATTGGAGCATGCCTAGTCTCATCTCTGTACATCCGCTCAGTTCATTTATTCTGCCAACTTCTCTTCATTGGATGTTCTTTTGTCTTAAGATGACAATCAATAGCAGATTGTAAAACTCATGACAAATTGAGAGAGAGACTGTGGAAGAAAGAACAAAGCTTTTTATAGAACCTATAATGGTACTTTTTACCTGTTTTTTGAACAAAAGTCCCCACATTTTCAGTTTGCACTGGGCCCTGTAAATTATGCAGTCAGTTGTGGAGGGCGCTGCACAGTTATATGGACCCACAAGCCCCCTGCCTATTTTGAATGTCCTGAGTGTCTAGTCCCCACAAGGCCTGGCTGATAAAGTCTTGTTCTTCCTGAGGTTTCAGTACTTGATTTTCCTGGGTCCCCCTGTGTCCTAGCTGTGTGCCTGGGGTCCCTGTTTCCTTGTTTGGGCAAGAAGGTTTACAATAGATTTCCCTAATCTGAGACAACCAGAGTTCTCTATTCTTTGCAATTAAAAGCATCTAATGCCAAAAAGTATAAAATATACTATGATTTTTATTTAGTAAATCATATGTAATCATTTTTATTCACAAAATAAATGATGCTAATTTAAACATGCTGTACTGTTAAAAAATATTTTTATTTAAAATAAGTGATTTAGCTTGAAAGCTCTGCAAGAAAAACTGTGCAAGT
>NW_011888783.1:17190135-17205061 GCF_000151845.1 Pteropus vampyrus | reverse complement strand
TGGCTATAATTTAAACACTGGTTATTTAAATTATGGTTATTTGTATCCACTCGGGAGCACGCTATCTCAAGGATTCCTCACCACTACATTGGAGCATGCCTAGTCTCATCTCTGTACATCCGCTCAGTTCATTTATTCTGCCAACTTCTCTTCATTGGATGTTCTTTTGTCTTAAGATGACAATCAATAGCAGATTGTAAAACTCATGACAAATTGAGAGAGAGACTGTGGAAGAAAGAACAAAGCTTTTTATAGAACCTATAATGGTACTTTTTACCTGTTTTTTGAACAAAAGTCCCCACATTTTCAGTTTGCACTGGGCCCTGTAAATTCTGCAGTCAGTTGTGGAGGGCGCTGCACAGTTATATGGACCCACAAGCCCCCTGCCTATTTTGAATGTCCTGAGTGTCTAGTCCCCACAAGGCCTGGCTGATAAAGTCTTGTTCTTCCTGAGGTTTCAGTACTTGATTTTCCTGGGTCCCCCTGTGTCCTAGCTGTGTGCCTGGGGTCCCTGTTTCCTTGTTTGGGCAAGAAGGTTTACAATAGATTTCCCTAATCTGAGACAACCAGAGTTCTCTATTCTTTGCAATTAAAAGCATCTAATGCCAAAAAGTATAAAATATACTATGATTTTTATTTAGTAAATCATATGTAATCATTTTTATTCACAAAATAAATGATGCTAATTTAAACATGCTGTACTGTTAAAAAATATTTTTATTTAAAATAAGTGATTTAGCTTGAAAGCTCTGCAAGAAAAACTGTGCAAGTTAAATGTTTTTGGGCTAAAATCCTCTAAAAATCAGCAAAATGCATGAGGAATTTGGTCCTTTCATCAGACTTTTGCCCTGAGGGACTCCAACCCTTATGTATGTGTTAGGGATGACATGTCAGGTGTCGCATGATCACTAGGCTTTGCTCTACATAAACAAGGCATACCCAGCAACGCCGTGACGACATTTGCCTTAGCAACAGACCATTAAGTAGAAGGAGAAACAAATGTGCAGGATATGATCAAGGAGGCTAGGAGTGGATTGTGGAAATTAGCGGGCACACCCAAAAGCTTAAGAATTATTGCAAGTGTGCAATGTGACAGAGGCCACGAACTATCACAGAAAAATTATTTTACTTAAAAATTTTATTTTTTAGATGTTTTTCTTTTCCCTTGAAGAGGGGTAGAAAAATATTACTGGGGGAATTTAAACATTTTAGTAAAATTAAAGTTATGGGCTATATCTTGCTAATGCCTAGTGTACAGAAATTGAGAGTAACTGGAAAAGACGTCTTTGATTTATTTGTAAGTGTATATTCAGGGTTGATGTGAGTATAAACACTATGTCTCACTCTGAGCTTTGCTTCCCTGTCCTGCAGGGAAACATTCCAACTAAAACTGCCTGAGAAACTCAGGCTGCCCATTGGCAGATGTGGTCAAGAAGGCAAACGGCTATAAAGGAGCCTCAACCATAGACTGGGGGCAGGAAAAATAATGTGGTTAGATCGATAATGTGGTTCCAGAGCTTAACAATCCATTAGAGATTTAGAGGTGGAAGCTCTTTGCTCCACTCTGCTTGTTTGGGCTGCTTTGCTTAAATACCCTGGGTCTGTGCTTGTAGCATGTGGCCTTCTGCTTGAGGCCAATCACATAGGTGCTAGTTAGTCTTTTACACTGAGAGGTAAGCTGTTTTTGTTAGAGGTAATAATATGCTGAAAATAGAATCAGGAAGGTTCTGTGCAGACATGAGTATCTACACAGAACCTAGAACAGTGGTTCTCCAAGTGGGGTCCCCAGACTAGCAACATCAGGACCCCTCTGGGAACTTGTTAGAAATGCAGACTCTTGGCCCCCACCCAGATCTCCTGAATCAGAAACTCTCAGGGTGGGGCTTAGCTCTTTGCTGCATTTTGACGAGACTTCCAGGTGAGTCAGATTCGCAAGAAAGTTTGAGAACTTCCAGGCTAGTAAGCAATGTAAGCTGGTGTGGTTCAGTGAGACCTCCCAACACAGCAACGCGGCCCAGCCTCAGGCGTGTCCGTGCTCTTGGCTCCCAACCACAGGCATTCCATGTCTGTGTCAAGGTACTGGCTTTGTTCAGTTGCTTTGCTGCTGAGATTTAGAAAATTTAAGTGTCAAACCTTTAATCTTAAGAGATCATTTGCTTTTACACTCAAGTGAACTAAAAATATTATTCAAATAATTTACATATTTAAGAGAGGAGCTTTAGAAGGAGGCAACATTAAGTGCAGTTGTATGTAAGAAAGCATTGGGGAGCTTTTCATTCATTTAAAATGCAGGGTGTTTTTTTTTTTTTTGGAATGTCATAATGTTTATTATAAGTAACTAGTCAAATCGTGTTAAGTTGCATTAACTTTCACATGGGTCTTGTTGACATCAGGGGCTGAAAGATGACTTTTAGTCATTGGCATGAAACGTATAATGATGGCCATTTTTAAAATATTAGATTTCTCCTTCACCTCATTGCATCCCTTTGGCAAATAATAGAATCATTCAGAATTAATACCCCAAGAGTCAAAGTTTGTGCCCCAGGAAGTGCATACTCAAGGGTTCCTACCACCAGTGCCAACTCTAGATCTGTGTAAAAGGGGCCTTGATCCTGAGCCCCGTGTTGTTGAGGGCTGTGCTCTCCTCCCTCAGGGCCTCTTTTCTAGCCCGTGTGTGCTGTAATTTCCTGCCTGATGGCCCTGAGCTCTCATCCAAGGCCTAAGCAGTCCTCTTCCTTTTGTCTGCCTTCCTGCGGGATGGGCCACGGCTCCAATGTGTGTACCCCTAGAGCCAAAGGGTAGTTAAGGGGCACCTCTTTGCTGGGGAGGGAAATCTAGCTGGGATGTGTGGGGCTCGAGTGGGTCCACATTCATGGGTGCAAGGGCAGAGCTGGGGGTGAGGAAAAAATGGACAGCCCTTGAGTTAGGGGCCAACTTGGAGGAGTTCAATAATTCTAAATTAAAACCTGAACTTCTAAGCCACTATGAAGAACAGAGTGTACTTTAACAGTTTACTAGCTTGATTTATAAATTTAAATATTTAGACAAATGGTATGTAAGTCCTCCATTAGGATTCTCGCCCAAGGCTAGCCACCCACAGTGACTAATGTCCCACCCCATTATATGAAACTCTAACCTTCGGTTCCCGTTATTGAGTTCTATGAGTGCCAACTGTACAGAATGGTTAATTTCAAATAGCATGACAGGTTTATAGCAAGGTGAACTCAGGGTGCAGCCTTGGTAAAGAGGAGGCCCCCCAGCCCCTTTGTTGACAGTGAGCCCCTGCCTTAGGTAAGACAAAGGGAGCTAACCATGGATGGCCAGGAAGAGAGACTTGAAAAATGAACCAGAAAGAATTTCAAGGAATGTAACATGGGGTTGGGTTGTTGGGTTATAAAATCTGCCAGCATCTTAGCATGGAGCATTTAGGGACTAAATAGGATAACATAGCATTTAAGAGTTCAGACTCAAAAAACACATGCCTATGGCTTGAATCTTAGATCTGGTAGTTATTAGCTGTGTGATCTTGGGGAAAGATTTTTTTTAACCTCCTCTGTGCCTTAGTTTCCCTACATGTAAAATGGGAGTAAGAATAGTGCCTATCTTATAGAGCGGCTGTGAGGATGAAATAAAATGAAACACGTAGAATGTAGAGTGCCTGGTATTTGATAAATGATAGCAGCCATTTTTATTACTGTTATTAACACAATTTGTCCTTAGGGAAATATTTGCCTATAGGAATAATAGGCCAAGTTTCAAGTGGAAAGCAAAGTCTTCAATGAATGGACTGAGCTCTGAGTCAAAGGATAAACATAACATGAACCCAAAAAGAAAATGGCTTTAGGTTTCACGGACAAGGGAGCAATGGCTTTACGTTCCAGTGTGAAGAAACTCAAAACCCAGAATGATTTTGGTTCATCTGGAAAGATTAAAATGGCAATTTTAACAACTCTTCGTCTTACTCCACATTTATTCATGGACTCTAATGTCAGTCAGTTTAAAGTATTATTAGCTTTAGCCTCACGGAGCCCCCACGTTTGCATCCTAGCTTTATCGTTTACTGCCTGACTCTGAACAAGTTATTTTACTTCCTTATGCCCATGTTTTTTTTTAATCTGCAAAATGGAGATAATGATAGAGCAACCATTCTAATACTACTACATAGTCCTGCTATGAAGATTACGTGCAGTCATGTACAGGAGTCACCTCATACCAACTTGATTGAGTCAATCATTGAATAAATTTTCAGGATTTTACAAGCCAATTGATAAGCCCTTAAGTAGCTTGAGAGTAGCCATGGTGAGAGTATTTCTGTCACAAGTTTGGCAAATGCTAGAAATCAGGCCCTTTTCCCCCTGGAGGGGCATTTACCAGCACAATACTGATTATATTCGATAAACGTTAAAAAGGCTTAGCACTGTACACAGTGCAAAATTAAAACTAAAATTCAGTTAAATATTTTTAATTGTTTACTGAGCTCTTAATATATGACTACATCTATTTTAGGCACTATATCATGTTCTACTAGAAGAGGATAGGTTGTGCACCTTTGCTGAAAGAGAGAACAATTTAAACTGTGTCTAGGACAGGCAAGGAAAGCATGTGCTACCACAGGTGTCAAAACTGGAGCAGTGGTTACTGCGACCTTCTCTGTCTCTATCAGACTTTCTTATTCATCTTTATTTCCCCCATATTTTACACGATTCCTGGCAGAATGGATGTTTATTGCTAAATGACTGAATAAATCAGTTGGATCATGCAGTAAGAAAACAATGTGTATGATTGGTTATAGATCACATAAAAAAACTGATTTTTAAAGTATTAAACTGACTGGTTGAGTCAGGCTATTGTGGATAAACTTGGCCAAATACCTGTTATTATCCTTTCCTTTCTAAGTGTATACCTTTAACAATGAGTAAATAACACCTAATCATAAAATACTAAATAAAATACCATAATTGTACAGTGTGTATTGCCTTGACTGGATTACTATAATTTACTACAGAGTTTGCCATGGATAGATAATAATGTACACAATTAATAAATTAAGACACAACAGGATAGAAGACTTCTTATATGTGTCTGTCGGACATATTGCACAAGTGATTCTACTTGTGCAAAAAGAGTTTAAATGAAAATTTAATTCCCATATACACTATGTTTTTCTTTTTGGGCATTATTTCTTCTGTGAGAAGGACACTGGGAATCAAAAGAAAAAGCAAACAAGAATCCACTTTTCCCCTCTAGTTTGACAGCTTTATAGTGGCACGGAGGAGTCATATGTTTAGAATAGTTTGGATGATACCCAAGAAAAAGACAGTGTTGGTTTATGGGAGTCTTCAGGTAAATACATCCTGGAGGGGAAAAAACAATCAACTTGGAGCAGTTGTTTTAGGTAGGGTTTAGACCAGAAGGTTGAATTGTGTTTGCCTGCCTGTGATTTTTACCATCTACAATATAGTACATTTGCAGTGCTTCTCTATACTTTGGCGTGCGTAAGAATGCCCCCGAGAGCTCATTAAAATGCTGATGCCCAGGCCACCAAAAATTTGGCCACCACCAAAAATTAAGTCTGAGAGGGCCCAAGAACTTGCATTCCTAACATGCTTCCAGGTGATGCCAATGCTACTGGTCTGTGGACCACACTTTGAGTAGCACAGTTAGAAGCTAATAGCTAAATAATGTGCCTTTTTCTATAGGAGGAACTTCAGGAAGAAAGGCATGCACATTAGTTCGCTTTTAAAACATCTCCCCTGATAAACTGGAAGCACTATGGGGGTAGGACTATGACTGCAAGTTTATCTCTGTAGCCTCAATCCTCGGCCCAGTGCCTTACATGGGTACATATTCAATGCATATTTGCTGAATTTGAGAAGGAAAGAGGAGGGGTTGGTATATTAGTTTGCTAGGGCTGTCATAACACAGTACCACAGACTGGGTGGCTTAAACAACAGATAATTTTTTTTCACAGTTCTGGCGTCTGGAAGTCTGAGATCAAGGTGTCAGCAGGATTGGTTTCTTCTGAAGAGTCTCTCCTTGGCTTGTAGATGGCCATTTCTCTGTCTGTCCAAATTTCCTCTTCTTGAAAGAACATTAGTCGTATTGGAGTAGAGCTCACCCTAATGACTTCATTTTAATATAATTACCTCTTTAAAAGGTCCTATCTCCAAATATAGTCACATTCTGAAGTGCTGGGGATCAGCATTTCAATATATAATTTTTGGGGGACGCAATCCATCTCATCATAGTTGAGTTGATTGACATGTGGGCTGGTGGTAAGTTAGAGCCAAAATGGATGGATGTCTTTGGAGGTTAAAATAATAGATATTTAAAGAAAGGTGCGGATAATGGGTTGGTTAGAGTGGAGGTTAGTGCAGGAACAGAACAGCTATACCTTTATCTCTGAGTGGAGAATTAATTCTTTAAGTCAGGGTATAGTTTAATTAAAAAGAAAAACTCCGCTTTCCAACAAAAAGCACAGTCTTGGGCTTATAATGTCCAGGATTGATCTCAGCTCTACTGTTTATTTGTCAAGTTTCTAAGGGCAAGCAAAGCGCTTTACTTTTATATGTCTTCCTCAACTCTAAAATAGAAATGGTAATGCCTGCCCTACTTCCCTCACGGGGTTTTTTAGAAATCAAAATGAAATAATTAATGTGGAAATGCATTATAAAATGCCATAAAGCTTCACAATTTTATAGACTTTGTAAAATCTGTGTTTATTTCTAACATAAGAGACTTTTTTCCTTTAACAACAAAAACAAAACAAAAACAACACCCATGCAATATAACATTAACACTCATTTTATGCATGATTTTGTTTGATTTTATATTTATAGAAATCTGATATCTTTGACCATGCTTGTTATACACATTTACATGGTTTATAACTGAAATAGTGTTTTGTAATTTGAATAATGGGCAAGAAGCTATCTGTATCGAACAGATGATAAACCAGGAGTTCTGTTAGTATAGTAGCAGCAATTGAAAACTTAAACAAAGGCTTTTTTTTTTTTTCCCTGCTGGAAATACAAATAAATTAGCCTGAACAGTTGCCAGTCAATGAAACAATCTTCACTGTGGTTGATCGACATCTGTTTGCAGCCTACAGAGAGAACAATCATCCAATGAGGCCATAATTTCCAAGGAGGAGAGACTAAGATGAGAAACTAAAATAATTATGTAGGCAAGATTTTAGATACATTAATATCCAAGCTTCTATCTGTATCTAAGTAGCAAGAGTAGGCCACTTGAGTTCAAAATTAAATCATGAAGGATGCACACAGTTTATTTAGTTAGAGAAAAACTAATCACAGAACTGAATCACAAGGTTTATGACTTACAGATAATTATTGTTTCATTGTCATTCTAGGAAGAAGAGATATAAGTGACACATCTGGGGACTAATAGGGATATGACCTTGAGATTTCCCTAATTGCTCTAGCAGCAGCTGGCTTGCAGTTATTGTTAATGCTTAGGAGACTACCAAGTGTCTAGATTTCAATCAGGCTTGCCATGATTCATCTCTGGGAAGGAATTCAATGGGACACTGCAAGTCCAGAAAGCAGAAGTGGAGAAATCTCTTCCTGGAACTTCCCTCAGATGCCCCAGAGTCAGTTCTTTTGAATAGATTCCAGATTTCTAACCAGAAGTAAGATGATTTTTATCAAAGTTTATTATTTAGATTTCTCAAGAGCAGCTGCATAGACTTTTGCTCTGGTTGAATGATCTCATTCGAGCATTTGGGGAAATTGTTGCTTATGCATTTCACAACTCTGCTAAAGCATATGGGGAAAATTAAAAATAAACAAAACAAACACATTTCAAAAAGAGGCAGTTATTAACTCCAGAGAACAGAAAAAAGTTATACAAGAAAGAAAACAACATCATGGCGAAGTACTAGGCTTAGTAATGAATAATGCTTAGATTGTCAAAATAGGGTAAATATTGACTATGGATTTAACCAAAAATTGTATAGCTAAATTGTGAGGATAAATTAAAGAGAAAGTGGAGGGTGGAAAAAGGCTCAACTACCATAAGTTGAGAAGAAAGTCTATTGACCCTGTGTTAAGGCGACAGATCATGATGATTCACTGTAAGTATTGAAATCATGTAATTCACTATATAGAGACACTTTTGAGAGTAAAGGAGACACTGGTAATAATTATGCCAGACAATGGGTGTAAACTGGAACTGATGAGCAAACTGGCATATTATAGGCATATTATTTTAAATGTAGAGATAAATGCCAGACAAGACAGCTAGCCTAGTTGAAAGTGGCTGTCTCTAGGGAGAGAGTAGGACAGGAGACTGCTGATTTTTATTATGTCTTTTAGTAATATTTGGTTTAAAACAGTGATTTTCTGTTATATCAATATACTTAAAAATGAAATTTTAGAACAGAATAGATTAATCTTGCCTAATTCATTTTAACATGAATTAAAATGTTTCTTACTGTCACTAAGAGGCCATATCTGAGTTCTGTAATACTTATTACATGTGCTATCCATTTGATGCTCTCCTGCTCTAAGAAAGGTTCAGTTGGGGTAGTAAGCACAAAGTTATGCTTATCTCTGAAATATGACATTGGTACAAAGTAGGTACCTATCAAAAATTGGTTAGTGAATAAAAGCAAAATTTGGTAATATTTTCAAAGGAAAAAGAATCTTCTAAAAACCAGGCTTATCAAATGATATTTCCAAGCACAGGTGCAATGGCTAGCCAGGCTGATCCTGGGTGTCTGGTTCACCAGAAAGGAGTTCTGTAGGCAATTTTAGGGAGGGACATCTCCTTACAAAATTTAGCTCTAGAGTGTAGAATGTAAAATTTTGACACTGAGATATTTTTAAGACAATGATGCTTAAAATAATAATTAAACTCTCAGAAATCATTACCTGTAAGGTGTGCCTTTATGGATAAAGGGTTTTTTTCCCCCCTGCTGAATTGATGTCTGTTAGTTTGTCATTTCCCCAAATTTTCCTACCCAAAGAGTCTTTTTTTTTTCTCTTGTCATTTGAACAACGAGATGAAATCATGGAGAAAGCGAGGACTGAAAACATTTTCATAACCTAATGTACTATATTTACTAGGAGGGTTTGGATCAGTGAGAGGGTGAACAACCAGGTCAGAGTATTTGCAGGAGAAATAGGACCAATAGGCTGTGAAATTTTTGTTCATTATTTCTCAACTTATTTGTCCTCTCAATTAAAATTATTGTGGAAAAAATGGGGAGAATAAAAAAATTGAGACCGGAGGCAAAACAGAGGCCAAAAGGAAAAGACGGCAATAACGCAAATGCATCTATTGGAAACCAGGTTGAACTCAGCATACTTCATCTGATCTTATTTTTTTTTAAGGAGAATTCTCTGCCCAAACCAAACACAACAAATACCAAAACGACCCTCTTTAATCTAAAACCATTTTTCTCAATGCTCAAGAAAGCATTTATATCTGGTCCTTTCTACCAGTAGAATTATTTTGTTGACGTTTTCCTTGACCCCCAACCTTCACTCCTAATAAATCAAATTCTGCCCAGGGACTTCTCTCATAGCACTCTTGGTCATAACCTTTACCAATTGTTTGTTTACTTGTATCTTTCACTAAATCGCATACTCTGGGAAGGGGCCATTCTATGTTGTAATGCACTGAATGCATTTCACTCAGTGCTTGGCACAAAGTGGATGCTCAGCCAATTTTTGCTGAATGAATGAATTGTGCCTTTTTTATTTACTTTGTATCTATAGGAGCCACTGTCTCTGGAAACAAACAAGGGCTCACTGAAGCCTTGACTCTGACAATAAATCTGTGAATTTGGCAATCATCAAAGCTCTCCAGCCAGAGAAAATAAGACACTGAGTAGTTTAACGGCTTGCAGGCACTTTTAGCTTTGGAGTTTAAAGCAAGTCTCAGGAGCAATTGCAGAGAACCCCGGGCCATTTAGACAAAGGAAAAACCTAGGATTAACTTCAAGCATTGACAGGTCTCTTTCTTTTCAGTAATCGTTAGCTCATTGCCTAAACTGTGAAGCAACTCAGAGGAAATACATATTATGGCAAGAAACTATATCCACTATATCCTTGACCTGGCAACAGGCTTGGTAAGTCTGGCTTATTTCTAAACTGGTACCTACTGCCTGGATATTGTGGTCTTTATTGTTTCAAACTGTAATAATTGTGAGACTTTTTCATTCTCTATGGTAAGAATTTGGTAGCAAACATTTAGATTAGCCACTGTTTAATAAATTTAGGAGAAGAGGTGGTGGCTACAAAGGAAAAGAACCAAAAGAAGGGTTAAGTGATGCTCTGAACCAGGGACAATATCCTTATTTATCACATAATGTGCCCCAATCCCAATGAAGGTGTCACTTCTGGTCACCAGCTGCAGACACATATATTATTTAATTTTGATTATTTTTGTTGTAATGGCAAATATGCTTATATATTGTTTTGGAACAGTAGTACATACATTACTTTCCTCATGAAAAATTAGCTTTGATTGAAAAGCCACTGAAATTTCAAAGATAAGCCTCCAATTTTAAAGACGAGAGCTTAAGACGCTATATGATCATCATGTCTATTTTAGCTGTTTTGCGATTGCAATCTCCTTTGGATCATGATAAACAGACAGACACACAGACAAATAAATTTAGATCAAAAGACATTGATGAAGTTACCCCTTGGTTTATTCTTAAATGGATAGCTAGATTTCTCTCCTCATAGCATGCATGCTCACATGCATGTGTGTACACACACACACACACACACACACACACTTTGGCAAGAATTCTACATTGGAACACTGAAAGGAGTCACTTCATAACTAATAACCGGTCCATCCATGCTTGGAGGTAATTGATACAGAATTATGTGGCCTTTGGTGGGATGGGGAGGGATGTGCCTGGGAATAAGCATACAGAGGCTCCAAGGCACTGGAAATATTCTGTCCTTAATCTGTATGAAGAGATAGGAAAGTTGATTTTATTATTCTTTATACATATGTGTTATATATTTTTATATTTATGAATTAACCAGAAAATAAATTTTGGAAAAGACTCAGCTACAAAGCACGAGTAACTCTGGAATCTTAATAGTAATCCACAAGCTCTTTGTCACACACTTTCAAAACTTAAGAAATTTTTGCTGTATACTTGAGGGCTGATCAAGACATTAACCAAGTCTGCGAGACTCAAAACACAGTCACTACTTTAGTGTGACAGTCTCACAGAGTGTGCAAAGCATCCACAGTTGTCCCTCTATTCTCTGGGTCATCCTTCAGCACCCACTGGGTGGTATTTGACAGAGCTGCCTACTGTCCTGAGGATCATTGCCTCAGGCAACCCAGGACCTTCCATGAGGGCCAGCTCACACCACAGTGAGCCTCTTAACTTCCACCAAGTTCTACTCTGCCCTCCTTTAGCCCCATCTGACATATCACTGTGGTGGTAGGAAAAATATACTTTACACTTGAGTCAGAATGTGGATACACCCTGGAAAGTGTTGACGGCACACTGGCTGAAAGCCATTGTCTTATAAACTTGTGACTCATTGCAGGAGTGTCTGCAGAAAAGGCTGTGGAGTGGAATGGTTAGGACTATCTGCTTTGAAAGGCACTACCTAAGTTTAAACTCTGGCTTTGCCATTTACTGGTCGGTGACCTTGGGCAAGATACTTGATTGTGCCTCAGTTTTCTTCTCTGTAAAGTGAGAACGACATCAGTATACCTGCCTCATAGCACTATGAGAATTAAATGAATCAGTATATGCAAAATGCTTAAAAGATACCTGGCACATGCTCTGAGTGTTGGGTCTTTTATGTTTCTATAGCATTAGAGCAGCTGCTCTCACATATGTCTCATATGGCCCAAATGGGACAGAGTCAGCGTTGGGGAAGAGCACAGAGCTGTTTTTTCTTTTCTATGTTTTGATGATGGTGTAATAGAGTCTGGCTCTATTTTGATTGCTGACACCTATCAATTTTCTTCGTCTTTCATCCCACATCTGGGCAAACTATTAGAGAAGTATGAGACCAGGAGACAGGGGAGTCCAGAGAGGTCTGGCTAGCTGCTCTTTCTCTTTCCTTAACTCCCTTTGCCCTCAACAATAGGAAATGAACTCCCTGGTCTCCAGAGTAAAATGTGTTCCTGATCCATACCACCGAATTAAGATAATTATGTTCTGTGCTACCTTTAAGTAAGTATCCTTCGCTAAACAAAATCAATAGTCTCAGAGTAGTAAGACCAAAGGAGACTCCCCCAGAATTTAAGCATTCAGCATCCTGATGTTGTTTTTTGACAGAGGCCATTATGATCCTGTTTCTTCAAGGAACTATTTTTTTTTTAAATGCAAATATAGGAAAATAAAAATTCTAGCCTTGTGGGGGAAAGGGAGGGAAGTGAGTGAGACAAAGGAGTTAACTGTTGCGTATGGAGGACATATTATTTGTCAGGCCCTGTGTTCTATTCATTTAAGATCCTGCTTTCTAGCATTTAAGCTTTTGTGTAATCCCCTTTCCTTGAATGTGGACAGTTATCTGGGACTTGCTTATAACTAACAGAATATGGCAAAAGTGTTGGATGCTACTCTTGTAATTATGTTCAATAAGACTCTGCCTTGTTAGCCAGCTTGCTGTTACAGACTCCTTGCTGGCTCTATGAAGTAAGCAGTGATATTGGAAAAGCCCAGGTGGCAATGAACTGCAGGCAGGTCCAGGAACTACTGGTGGCTTGTAGGAACTCTGAGCATCAAGAAGAAGCCGGAGTCCTCAGTTCTACAGCTGCAAGGACATGAATTTTGTCAGTAATCTGAGTAAGCTTGGAAGAATATTCTTCCCCAGTTGAGCCTTCAGATGAGAGCACAGCTTGGTTGACACTTCGATTGCACACATATGAGACCCTCTGCAGAAAACTCAGCTAAGCTGTACTTGGACTCCTGATCCAAGAAACTGTGAGATAATAAATGGTGTTGCTTTAGGCTGCTATTTTTGTGGTAATTTGTTATGCATCAATAGATAACTAATACATTACGCAACTATCAAATAGATATTTAGCACCTTCTAATTCTCATTTTTTAGTGATGTAGAACTCCACATAAGAACCTACAAAATGTTGACAAAAGGCATTACTACAGAATATCTTTGACTGTGGTCCATTTTGATTTAGTTGCTCTAATAATTTGCTTGAGAGGTTGATTGTTGAGGAAAGCACACAATGATCGTATTATGCTTAGTGTGATCACATGGCATCATTCACGTGTTAGGATTTAACAATATTCTTATTGATTTATTTTATTCCCATTCATACACTTCAACTCTCTGTAACATTTCTTCAATTTCTGTACAAAAGTAAATTTAATATTTTTTTTTGCGTGTGTGTTGTTAAAATTCTTCCAATCAACATCTTTTATAAGGAGTCCTATGGAGTTGCTCAATATCCTCCCCAAGACTACTTATTCATGACATTTAAATATTGTCGTATGTCTGGAATTATTCTCAAGTACCACACACCTTCGAATATAAATAATGTATAAAGGAGAGAAAGAGTGTGACATTTTTACCAAGCAACCAAAAATTCACAAGTTATATAATATATTCTAATTTATTCCTATACCTCTATACCAATTAGTATTGTTTTCTAACTTTCTTTACTAAAAGCACTAATTTAGTAATATAGATCCATTTATCATAAGTTTGTTAAACTGGTAAAATTGTTACCGAGGAGGTTTAAGGGCACATCTCTCAATTTATCCTGGCAGTGACATTACCCTGAATAAAGAGGGCTTCTTTGTGTTACTGCCACTCATTTTCTGATCTAAGGAAATCTAGTTCTCTCATTTGCAAATATCAGCAGGGAAAATGCACTGGGCCAAAATCATTAAGCCAACAAATGGTTATGTGTCCAGTTCTCCAAGATCAGTGACTGGCCCTGTCTGCATAGTCCCAGAGAAACATCGCGGGATTAAATACCCCATTTAGTTTTAAATTTACTGGCAAACTATTCAGGTAGATTCCTGCGATTTTCTCTTGCGATATCCAGCTCTAATGAGCTGGTGTCATTTCAATAATATTTCTTCTGTGGATTTTGATTATACCAAGTATAGTACTCAGCATATTAATCATGGTGGATGAAGTAACTGTCCTTATCGTTAGAATACACTGGGCACTGATGCTCTAGATTCAAAACTCAACTCTAAATGTCTCTGCTAATTTAAATAGTCTTATTTAAGTCTCTTATTAACTGAGATAGAGATGTTAATTAACCCTAACAATTAAGTTAGTTTCTCCCTAAGATTGAGGATCCACTTAAAAACAAGTAGTGTGAACTTCATCTTCCAATAAATATGTACAGTCCTTGTCTTGAGACCAGATGGTGGAAGAACCGTCCCCATTTCCAGAGAACCGGCTCCATGCAACAGGAGCTGAACTGCCTGAATCTCATTCCTATTGCAAGTTGCCACCTTTATTATTTTAGCAAAACCTGGGTAGTGGAAACTCACCATGTGCTACTTGCTAATGAGGAGAATTTAAAATACTGTCTAAAGGGACTTACCATGGCAACTATCAGAGTGCCTCATTGGAAAGCTGGAAACCCTATAAAATGATCAGAATTTCAGCTTTTGTTCATTTTGAAGTATAGTTTAAGCATGAGAATGAACCCATCTCCACCTCTAGATTACTATGTAATTTTTATGGTGGAGAAAAGAAGTCATCAAGATCTCCCTTAGAGAGCTAGATGAACTACTTCCTAAAACCAGCCAATTTAATTCTGCGTTCTGTTTGTATGTAACTACATGCAAGTGTGCATGAATACTCCCCACTTTGTTCTACCAAATATTTAGAGCTCCCAAGTTTTATGCTTACCAGACTTCTGATCATGTTCCTGCTCCTTCCTTTTCTCTCTCCCAAGAATTTCCCTCCCCTCCTAAAAAAATTAT
>NW_011888783.1:17187005-17190085 GCF_000151845.1 Pteropus vampyrus | reverse complement strand
GGTGTCATTTCAATAATATTTCTTCTGTGGATTTTGATTATACCAAGTATAGTACTCAGCATATTAATCATGGTGGATGAAGTAACTGTCCTTATCGTTAGAATACACTGGGCACTGATGCTCTAGATTCAAAACTCAACTCTAAATGTCTCTGCTAATTTAAATAGTCTTATTTAAGTCTCTTATTAACTGAGATAGAGATGTTAATTAACCCTAACAATTAAGTTAGTTTCTCCCTAAGATTGAGGATCCACTTAAAAACAAGTAGTGTGAACTTCATCTTCCAATAAATATGTACAGTCCTTGTCTTGAGACCAGATGGTGGAAGAACCGTCCCCATTTCCAGAGAACCGGCTCCATGCAACAGGAGCTGAACTGCCTGAATCTCATTCCTATTGCAAGTTGCCACCTTTATTATTTTAGCAAAACCTGGGTAGTGGAAACTCACCATGTGCTACTTGCTAATGAGGAGAATTTAAAATACTGTCTAAAGGGACTTACCATGGCAACTATCAGAGTGCCTCATTGGAAAGCTGGAAACCCTATAAAATGATCAGAATTTCAGCTTTTGTTCATTTTGAAGTATAGTTTAAGCATGAGAATGAACCCATCTCCACCTCTAGATTACTATGTAATTTTTATGGTGGAGAAAAGAAGTCATCAAGATCTCCCTTAGAGAGCTAGATGAACTACTTCCTAAAACCAGCCAATTTAATTCTGCGTTCTGTTTATATGTAACTACATGCAAGTGTGCATGAATACTCCCCACTTTGTTCTACCAAATATTTAGAGCTCCCAAGTTTTATGCTTACCAGACTTCTGATCATGTTCCTGCTCCTTCCTTTTCTCTCTCCCAAGAATTTCCCTCCCCTCCTAAAAAAATTATACACACACACACACACACACACACACACACACACACACACACACACAAACTAGTCTGCGTTCAGACTAGTTTGCTAGTGTAAGTAATTTCACCAAGGGATGGTCAATCCCGGACAAACTTAGTTTAAAAAAGCATCTTCAACAGCAAGGCCTGCTCTTGCACTCAAACTACCATAGAGCTTCCTCCGCTCCAGGAAGAGAGCCCACCTGGCTCTATTTTCTCTCATTCCTTAACTCCACACTCCTGACAATTCTTGTTTTCACATTCTTTTAAGTCAATTGTTCCAACTTTAGTGTGCACCAGAGTCACATGGAGGGCTTGTTAAAATGCAGATTACTGGGCTCTATCCACAAAATTTTGGGTTCCTGAGAGTGGGCTGGGCCTGAGGATTTGCATTGGTAACAAGTTCCCAGGTGATGCTGATGCTGCTGGTCCAGGGACCACACTTTGAAAACTACTGTTTTAGGCACTTGTTCTCAACCCTGCCTGCACATTGGAACCACCTGTAGACATATTAAATAACATATTAAATAAGGCTCCTCCTACAGCCATGTAAATCTGAATCTTTTAGGGGTGGGTCTCAGGTACTGTTTTTTTCAGAAGCTCCTAGGTAATTCTAATCTGATACCTGCAAGGGTGAGAGCCAACACAATAAGAGGAGTTGGTGTTAATCAGAGATGCAAGTTGAAGAGAATGCCTTGACTCCAAACCTCCTCTAGAGAGTTCATCTTTTATGTGAGTAATGCATATTTTAATATTTAAGGAACATTTAAAATATTTCAGAAGCCATTACACATTAAGATCTATTTCACATCCCCAGATTTGTTGGTATTCAAATATTAAAGATTTATAGTAGTTATAAAAACAGAAACATTTCATTTCTGGTTGCTACAATTGGGGGGCTAGACATTTAAATATGCAATTTTATGGCAAGATAAATGTACCATTTTCTATGAGAGAGTAAAAATTAGCAGGATATGAGTACAGCAGGAACTTAATAAATGGCATGGAAAACTTACTGATTATCAAGAGTAATTATCAGGAGATTCAGCTGAGTAAAACTCTCAGTGAATCTGAGCTATAAATAAATTTGGGCATGGAAACACATTTCTCAATTCCTGCAAATAGTCACCTGAATCTTTCATATTTTTTCTAAGACTCTTGCTTTTGAATGCAGACCTTGCCTAAAGTTATATTTTTTAACATTCTGATTGCAAAAGTTAAAAGCAGTGCAATGGATTCTCATACTACCAGACCACTCTGATTCTGTGGGAAAGATTCAGTGACTGTCACCTGTTCACGAGCAGGACTTCATTCTTCTCAGATTTCTTTCCTTGGTACCTAGCATAGCACTTGGCATATAATAAATGCTCCACAAATATTTACCAAATTTAACTGAATATCTTTGCCCTATTTCAGATTAAATAAATGTGCATTTTGCTTTTCCTTTTTAATTTAATTTTTATTTGTAACAAAGTAATAGGTATACATAGTTTAAAAAGTATTGGCTTATAATAAAAAATTAGCCATTCGTTTCACCCCCAATTTCTGCTCTCCAGACAGATTCTTCCTCAGAGCATTTTTTACTCTGCCAGCTATTTTTCCCGATATTTCTATCCATATCTGTGTGCCAAACTCCTTATAAAAAGCTGTCTTGATAGAAAATTTAATCTATTTTGATCTAAAAAAATTAAAAAGCTGAGTTTGATAGAAACTCATCGGTAAGGTGGCAGCTGTCCAAATGAATTCTGTCAAATGAGTACTTGAGGTTGTACAGCAGGTCCTCGAATAACATCATTTTGTTCAATATTGTTTGGTTATAATGTCGATGAGAAAAAGTATCAGTTTCAGCTGGGGCCACTGTCTGTGTGGAGTCTACGCATTCTCTCTGGATCTGAGTAAGTTTTCTCTGAGGACTCCAGTTTTTTCCCATATCCCAGAGATGTGCATGTGAGGAGAATGGGCATGTCTACACTGTCCCAGTCTGAGAGTAGGGGTGTGTATGAGTGCACCCTGCAATGGAAGGGCATCCTGTTTAGGATCGGTTCCCATCTTGTACTCTGAGCTGCTGGGAAGGAATTTGGCCATCTGTGACCCTGATCTGAGTAAGTTTTCTCTGAGGACTCCAGTTTTTTCCCATATCCCAAAGATGTGCATATGAGGAGAATGGGCATGTCTACACTGTCCCAGTCTG
>NW_011888783.1:17178626-17186530 GCF_000151845.1 Pteropus vampyrus | reverse complement strand
CATAGTTTAAAAAGTATTGGCTTATAATAAAAAATTAGCCATTCGTTTCACCCCCAATTTCTGCTCTCCAGACAGATTCTTCCTCAGAGCATTTTTTACTCTGCCAGCTATATTTACCAAATTTAACTGAATATCTTTGCCCTATTTCAGATTAAATAAATGTGCATTTTGCTTTTCTTTTTTAATTTAATTTTTATTTGTAACAAAGTAATAGGTATACATAGTTTAAAAAGTATTGGCTTATAACAAAAAATTAGCCATTTATTTCACCCCCAATTTCTGCTCTCCAGACACATTCTTCCTCAGAGCATTTTCTACTCTGCTAGCTATTTTTCCCGATATTTCTATCCATATCTGTGTGCCAAACTCCTTACAAAAAACTGTCTTGATAGAAAATTTAATCTATTTTGATCTAAAAAATTAAAAAGCCGAGTTTGATAGAAACTCATCAGTAAGGTGGCAGCTGTCCAAATGAATTCTGTCAAATGAGTACTTGAGGTTGTACAGCAGGTCCTCGAGTAACATCATTTTGTTCAATATTGTTTGGTTATAATGTCGATGAGAAAAAAATATCAGTTTCAGCTGGGGCCACTGTGTGGAGTCTATGCATTCTCTCCGGGTCTGAGTAAGTTTTCTCTGAGGACTCCAGTTTTTTCCCATATCCCAAAGATGTGCATATGAGGAGAATGGGCATGTCTACACTGTCCCAGTCTGAGAGTAGGGGTGTGTATGAGTGCACCCTGCAATGGAAGGGCATCCTGTTTAGGATAGGTTCCCATCTTGTACTCTGAGCTGCTGGGAAGGAATTTGGCCATCTGTGACCCTGAACTGGGATAAGCAGGTTAGAAAGTAATAATCTTACTTGCTTTTATTCATCTTTCTTAAATGTATGCATAGTTCACATTTATTTCAATATTAGAAGTGTTTTGGGTCTTTATTTAGAAGTTTGGTGATGTTTTTGTGACCTAGAATATGCCATAGGAACTTAACTCTTGTTTATATCAATTAGTCTATGATAATATTGGTTTTCCTATATGTTGGTTCATTTAAAGTCAGTTTCAAAGAATCTACCAGAGACCTTAAGTGAGGGCTCATTGTATAAGGTCGTGGAGGAGGAGTTAGTCATGGGGGGTTTAGGTGAGAGTTAGCAGGTGGAGCCGGGGCAGGGATTGGTGGAGATTTGTAAACTCATGTATATCTGGGGGTAATTGCTTTGATACTGGAGGAGAGGTCAATTGTTCAAACATTATGTGGTGTATTCTTCCAGGGCACAAGTCCCAAAGAGGTGCTGTTAGGAGAACTCTTGGAGATATTGACTCTGAAAGTACAAAGGATAACACGTTGGAAGCTGATCTAAATTTAGAAATTAGCCAAGGCATAGAAAAGATGCTTGTTTCCTATTGCAAGTTCAACCAGGAGAAGAAGGTAAGCACAGTTTAAAGTACTCTTTTTTTTTTTTTAACAGAGAAATAGAACACTTTAACTCTCAATGTTTCTAATGTTTTAAATTACAGTGCACTAAATAAATTCAAATTTCTATTATTTCATTTCCCCATACATTAATAACTGATGGTAAAAGAGTTTCAGTATTTTGACAAAACATTTTAAAGGTCATGGAACAATTATAATTTTCCCACCAATTATTAAGATCATTTTGCAGTCCCAGCTTGCATGGCCATGGTTATGGTCTGGACTGCCTGGTCTGGAGTGTGGACTGCCTGTAAATGAAACTGAGAAATACATGTTTCCTCTCCGTTCCCTATACCAGCCTGCCCTCTGCTGGAGGTACCAAAGATTAGTGAAATTGTCCAAAGACTGTCACACTACACAAAGGTGATTCTTAACCTTCAATTATATCCTGCTCTACCCTTCACTGCCACCCTTGAGGGATGGAAAGCATTCCCATCAGAAGCAGGAATGTTTTAATTCTCAGTTGGATTAGTTGTGATAACTACATTATGGAGGACACTCTGGTGCCATTAAGCAATTACCATCATGTAACTAAATTCTCTTAATTTAATTCTGTGCTTGGAGTGTTACCTTCTGATACAGGCCTATTGTTGGAGAAGATGCTGGAAGTTATTTAGACCAATTGCTGGCTAATGCCAGCATAACTAAAATTTTTACTTTTGCTGGATAAGTAAAAATTTTTCCTGCATTTAAAATGTGATCAGCTCAGAGATCATCATCTTTAAGCATAGACTAGATTTTTTACTTATGCCAAATATGATTTAATGTTTTCTTGTTCAGTTTCTGCAATTGACTTCACTGCTTGGACAATGACTCTTAGAAATATTTGGTGCTAATAGACACTTAAAGATATCTCTTATGACTGATATAAAAAATTATATAGTCTTTTGGTTTCTTTCCAGAACTTCCAGACCTGCTTCCAGACTATTTAGTTCCAAGATACTGCATTAATCTCATCTTTTATCTCCATCCCTATACCCCACCTCCAAAGTTTACATTCCCACATAAGGCAATACGGCTTCTCTGCTCAATGGTTTAGCACAGGCTAGGTCCACAGAAAATGCTGAATAATTTTTTGTTGTTAGTAAATGTGTGGCTAAACTAATATATCTCATTTTCTTAATAAAGAAATCTAAATTACTGTCACATGGTAATAGAATAAGAATTGAGGTTCAGGCATATTATGTATCTATAAATTTATAGAAGGCTGTTAAGAACTCTGCTCAGAAGGAAGGGCAGAGATTATAGAAGATTTAGAAAAATAAACTTAAAAAATTCTTCACTGCCTATCATATTTATGTTGTTACAAGAATATCTATGTGTTTGTTTATGTAAAATATAGGCATTTTAAGACAGTGACAGGAATAGATTTAAAAGATAATTTAGAAGCTCTGAGATTCTGAATGATCTCTGAAATGTCTTAAAGCTCTGAGATTCTCAATGATCTCTTGTTAAAACCTTTGGACAGGTCATTTATTTTCAGACTTGTCTCTAACAAATTCTAACAAATATAAAAAGAACAAGGTAAGTGTATGTTTTTATTTATTTAACCAGTCAGTAGTTTACATGTAACTTAACACATAATGTGGCTTACTATTACACAGAGTTGGTTTTTAATTGTGGAAAATTTTAATCTCTTCTCTCTTGAAATCATACATCTGAGACACAAACCAGTGCTTTGATCAAAGCAGGTTCCCTGCAGGCACTTCCACCATGGGCCTAGGCCCCATAGCAGGATTCCACATGGGTGAGAGGTTTGCCTTTATATTATGAAGTACAGAAAAAGTGACTGGGAATGAGGAGCCGGAAAAGAAACCAGGCTCATGCCTCAATTGAGCACATGTTCTCAGGCAGATCAGATCCATATTTGAGGACCTGGAAATTAATCCTCTTTAAACTAACACATTCCACAACTCCCACATCGACCCCAGTTCGAAGACCACTATAGAGACCTCTGAGATCCACAACGTATTTTAAGTTTATCTAAACTTTTTAAGAAGCCCAGGCATGCAAAGCCTGGCTAGGAAGTTCACTATGCTGTTTTGTGAGAGACCTTCATATAAGCTTGAATCATTATGAGATAACCGCTTTCTTCACAGAACTGATGGATACTGAATTAGTAGGGAAGGACAAAGGATAAACAAAACATGATAGAAGACTATTTGGTCTTTTGATACTTTTCCATCTCTGAGTGAAAATTTATTTCCATAAGGAAAGATAAAAGAAGAAAGAAAGTTGCTATATGTGAGCAGGCTGCCCATCAAGTAGTGTAATTAAACCAGATTGTAATGGGAAAATTCAGACAAGATCATAATTATCTTAAAATTGTATTTAAGATCCATTGAAGGGCTGGATTTCAATTGGTAAATGAGCATTTTTTTAGAGTGATCTGGGGTAAAATAAAGAAAACTATCATGCTGTTTTTCTAAGGTATTTAATAAATGTGTATATTATAATCTAGAGTATCATAATTGCGATTAATAATTTTTAAAGCACTAGAGAACATTTCATTATATTATGATTTTTAGCCTCTAGTTTAAAATTGCCCCAAATTTATGAGACATTTATACATTTTTTTGAAAAAATTCAATCCAGCAGCAAAATGAACAAAATAGACAACTTGCCCTTGAGATTTAGGAAATATAAAAAGATGGACGGGTAGATAGCTCACTCATTAATAAGGTGAAATTATGTTACAAATAGGACTTTGATTTTTAAAAGTGTTTCCTTGGTCTATACATTCACTTTCATTTTTCTCAGTCTACACAATTTCTTTATGCTCGGCTAAAATATATGCTTATTACTGAAATATCTGATTAAGTTGGCTTATCTTCTGATTTAATAAACAACTTATTTTCATTAGAATTAACATATATGATGTGTTCAAAGTGTGTACTTATCACCTATAATAATGTAAAATAAGCCTTTATTCGCATTCATCAATTGAATAAATCTAAAATACAGAGGTAAAAATAGACATTGGATAAACTGTGATTCTGAGTCCAGAAAACTAAATTGATATTTTCTTGTTGCTAAAAAACAGTTTCTATTTGGTCGAAACAAAACTTCATCAATGTTTTCTGTTTTTTCTTGGTTCTATGAAATAATCCTTTACAATTCAATGAAATTACAACCTGAATATGGGCTGGAGTACTTGTATTTATTCACGAATGCAGAGATCCCTTCCTGTGATAACCAGCCTCTAATATGGCACCCAGTAATCAGCAGTATGCAATTCTGGTTTCTCTCCTTAGCATTACGCACACAAGATTTATCCAAATTGCTGGGCACATCAATACTTTGTCTTTTACTGCTGAGTAGTATTCCACTGTGTGGATATCACACACTTTGTTTATCTATTCACCAATGGATGCATTGACAACTGGTTGTTTCCAGCTGTGGGGGATTATGAGTAAAGTTACTATAAATGTTCATATATAGGTTTTGAGTAAACATAAATTTTTATTTCTCTTGGGTAAGCACCTAGGAAAAAATGGTTAGATCATATTGCAAGTATACATTTAACTTTACAAAAAACTCAATTATATTCTAAAGTGGTTGTATCATTTTGTATTCTCATCAGCAATGTATAAGAGTTCCAGTTGCTCAAAATTCTGGCCAGTATGTGGTATAGTCAGTCTTTTAAAGTTTATACATTGTGATAGATGAGTAGTATTTTGGTGGGTTTTAATTTGGTATTGTATATAAGAAATTTTTGTTTGTTTCATCTTGCTTTATTTCCAGAATTTCCATTAGATGTTTTCTTATAGTTTCCATCTTGCCTCTGAAATTTCATGTTGGTTCATACATATTGTCTACCTTTTCCACTAAAGCGTTTTGCATATTAGTAATAGTTATTTTAAATTACCTGTCTGATAGTTCTAGCATCTGAATCATCTCCGGGTCTAGTTTTGTTGATTATTTTATCTCACGACAGTGGAATTTTTTTCCTTCTTATTTGTCTTATTATTTTTTATTAACTACCAGATATTGTGTGTAGGACACTAGGGACTGAAGTAATTGGCATATGTGCTGGGAAATAGGCATATCTCTTTTTCTGCTAGGCTCTGTGTGTGGGATTGACTTAATTTAGTTAGCAGTTGAGCTGGTTTTGTTGATGCCATGGTTAGCTTCAGTAGACCACTGGCTTCAAGTCCTATAGTATTAACTTGCACTTAGGATGGGGTTTGAATACCAGATTTTTTCTCAATGTTGCTGCTCTTCCGTCAGTTTTTAACCTTTCCTATGTACTTAACCACAGACGGGATCTCTTTCCCTACTCTTGCCTATTCTCCAAGGAGTAGACTGCTATTGCTTGTTACTCAGTGTTGCTGAAGGTTGTCCTGTCACAATCTCAGTCTTCTCATATTTCTGAGTCTCAGGGTAAGGTTCCTAAGTGATCTTGCCCTCTTTCTCATGGCAGCAAAACTGCTTTATATCTTTGGTGAATCTTGTATGGGACTTTCCTGCATCTGTCCAGTGGTAGAAGACTTCTGATGGTATTGGTATAGGATTGTGAACCCAGAACTGTTCCTGCACCTCCAACAATAATAGATTTTTTGTTTGTTTGTTTGTTTGCTTCCTTTGACCCTTTCCTTAGCTGCAGTGGGTCTTCACCTTGCCCTGAGGGTACAGAGTTTCTGTTCCTCCCCCAGTGGCTTGAGGCATTTATTCCCTAGAGAGGCATCTAAGGTGGGCTTTATCACTTTCCCACAGCAACTGTACTCCCCTCCTCCAGGCCTGCATCACTGAAGAAGACTCTCTGTGGTCCCTCATCCTGACCCTAATCTTAAGAGCACCCAGTGGAGGTCTGTGGAGAAGAGCTTATAAGTAAGTGTGAACTCCCCTTGTGTCTGTGGCTCCCAGAGGTTCTCCACTGTCACATTGAGTCAAAGTCAGACTTCTGCTATTTGTTAGAAATTTTAGCTGCATTCTTATTGTTTGTATGGCAATCAGCATCTCTCCTTTCTGCACTCTGCCGAAGGTGAGCCAGAATTCAAATCCTGTATTCTTGGGAAGGCCTTGGATTCCAGGCTGCCTGGTTGCCCTATGGCCTCAGGTATTTGATGGGTTCAAGAAGAACGATGATTTCATATTTTATCTGTAATTTTTTTTATTTCTATGTTATGAATAATGTTTGTGTTTGCTTTCTACATTCTAGGTAGAAGTGAAACTCTTACCGTATCTAAAGACATGCTAGAGACTAAAATCCCACAAAATTTTCAGTAATGCATTACAGGGTTAATAATTTTCACTGTCATCAATTTCATCTTCATGTTCGGCTGAGTCACAGACCAGCTAGAAATATGAAAAGGCTCAGAAAAATATTATGCCTGGTATAATGCTAGGTGTACTCTATTCCATTCTAGGTGTACACCATTCCCCTGTCCTACAAGAAGCTATGGAGTTTGAAGGAAAAGTCCCTCTTTGTGGACAGAGATGGCTGGCTGACTACCAAACATTTATGCTCTCTTCTATAGTATAGTGCCATTGGGAAGAGTTTGCCCTGCTATAAACTACACTGTCCAGCCTAATTTACAATTAGGTACAGCCATGTAGCTCTGTTCTAGCCAATAGAATATTGCAGTATTGTTGTGAGCCACTTTCAGTCTTTACCAAGAAAAGCCTGTCTCATAGCACTCCTCCATGATCTTTCTTTTACACCAGCAGGATGCAAATGCCCACAAAGATCTGGGAAGTCAGGTATTTAAGTTGGCAGAGCCTCCATCAGCCTGGATTTCTAATGGGTGCATGGAAGGGAGCTCACATATTCCCATTCTACCAACCTGTAACCAACTGGATTATCTCATGAACAAGCAATAAACTTTGATTGTTTTTCAGCTATCATATAGATTGAGGTCAGCTTGTCACATCAAATAGCCAACCATAACTAACACAGTCTCCTTTCCTTCTCTCGTCCAATCACATTTTCAATATTCTCTGATTATGAGATTTTTACTAGGTTTACCAGTTATCTGTAGGTCATTTCTAAGAAATACTGTTTTAGGCCCTTACCATTCATGTGCAGGTGAAGTTGAGAAGCTAAAAATTAGGCGAGATTTAGAAAAATATTCTTTATTCTAGAAAGCATTATAAAGATCTTATCTGATGCATTTGACTCCAAATTCTAGTCAGTGGTTGCCTGTAGTGCTGTGCTGGAAAATTTTCTGAGGCAATGTCCAGGCTAAAAAAAAAACCAAACACTGTGATCAGTTAGCAATAACTATTGTGGGCAAGTGAGGTAGGAACTGATGCCAGAGAGCTTGATGGGATGGAGATCCAAAGAAGGATGCTGACCAGGAGCTCTAGTGACCAGGTTCCTGTCTTATGCTGTGAGAAAAAAATTCAAGGACACGACAAACAGCAAGCAGGAAAGCACAAGTTTTATTAAAGTGATAGTACACACTTAAGAGAAAAGTGCAGGCAAACTCAGA
>NW_011888783.1:17175933-17177496 GCF_000151845.1 Pteropus vampyrus | reverse complement strand
AAAAAAAAAAAAACAAAAAAAAAACACTGTGATCAGTTAGCAATAACTATTGTGGGCAAGTGAGGTAGAAACTGATGCCAGAGAGCTTGATGGGATGGAGATCCAAAGAAGGATGCTGACCAGGAGCTGTAGTGACCAGGTTCCTGTCTTATGCTGTGAGAAAAAAATTCAAGGACATGACAAACAGCAAGCAGGAAAGCACAAGTTTTATTAAAGTGATAGTACACACTTAAGAGAAAAGTGCAGGCAAACTCAGAGAGTTTGCCCTGAGTTGTCTGAATTATAGGCTTTTGTTTTCTTGGGGGTGGGGGTGTCCCAAGGCTATCCATCCTGCCTCTGGTCTTGTCTTGTTTCTGTGTCACTTGGAGGGGTAAGGGCAGCCCAAGGCCATCTAGGCTCCCAATTAAAACAGGGAGAGGGCTGAGAAAAGCACAAGAGAGAAATTCCAGAGCCACAGGAGGGCTAAATAAGGGACTAAGGAAACATTCCGGAGCTGCATTCTGGAGGGGAGGGGGAACTTCCCTAGGCTAACTATCCTGCCTCAGAATGATGATGTGATTTCAAAAAAATTTGTCATACCTGGGGTTAAGCCAGTACCCCTGGATTCATTCAGTAGGCTGTTCCTAGAAATATAAGCCAGATTTGTAAGTCTCAAGTAAGAGGCACTTACCATTCAGGCAACATCTTTGCCATGGCTCTTATTTATATGAAGTATGTGATTTATTGGCAGCCTTGATGGGCCAAGTTATAAATGAAATTTAGACTTCCCTCTGCTTGTCTAGTTCAGAAATTAGGTATTTTCAGGACTCCAAAGTTATAGTTTTAGTAAAACAATTTTGAAGGCAGACATATTGCTACCATCTGAACACTAGCTAAGCAAATGATTTTATCCTCTAGGATTGTGTCCTGGTATTTTTAAATTATGACCAACTGACTCCCTGTTTGGCTTACAAACAGACTGGCCTAACAAATATACAGAAACAAAGAACAGAAAACGTAGACAAAAAGTAGGTAGTTAAAAAGAAGACAGACCTCTACTTTTTGCTGTGGGATTTAGAGTTACTTATAGCAGCTGTCAAGTGCTTGGATTTCTTAAGCTGCATGTTCTTAGTTACTATTTTCTAAATGACAAAATGATGAAGTTGAGATATACATACCTGAGCCCTGCTAATACTACATCCAAACAAAATCTCAGATTAATCTTTTAAACAAACACATCAGAGACTTTCTGTTTTCATAAGACATGGATAAGAGTAGCATCTTTTCAACACAAAATAAGGTTGATGAATTAGCCAAGATATTTAGGTAATTTGTAAGCATGAGGAAACAGACACATCTAAATTGAAGGAGACTTCTGAAAAATAACTGGCCTAGAGTCTTTTAAAATATCAATATATTATTTTGGAAATAAAAAGAAACAACACTGTTGAGAGATGGTTTAGATCAAAAAAGACTGAAGGGGCATAATGACTAAATGCAATGTGCAATCTTTGATTGAATCTTGGATAAAACCAACCAACCAGACAAAAGACAGAAAAGATTTGTTTTGTCTATTGGAGAAAT
>NW_011888783.1:17161533-17175883 GCF_000151845.1 Pteropus vampyrus | reverse complement strand
GCTTACAAACAGACTGGCCTAACAAATATACAGAAACAAAGAACAGAAAACGTAGACAAAAAGTAGGTAGTTAAAAAGAAGACAGACCTCTACTTTTTGCTGTGGGATTTAGAGTTACTTATAGCAGCTGTCAAGTGCTTGGATTTCTTAAGCTGCATGTTCTTAGTTACTATTTTCTAAATGACAAAATGATGAAGTTCAGATATACATACCTGAGCCCTGCTAATACTACATCCAAACAAAATCTCAGATTAATCTTTTAAACAAACACATCAGAGACTTTCTGTTTTCATAAGACATGGATAAGAGTAGCATCTTTTCAACACAAAATAAGGTTGATGAATTAGCCAAGATATTTAGGTAATTTGTAAGCATGAGGAAACAGACACATCTAAATTGAAGGAGACTTCTGAAAAATAACTGGCCTAGAGTCTTTTAAAATATCAATATATTATTTTGGAAATAAAAAGAAACAACACTGTTGAGAGATGGTTTAGATCAAAAAAGACTGAAGGGGCATAATGACTAAATGCAATGTGCAATCTTTGATTGAATCTTGGATAAAACCAACCAACCAGACAAAAGACAGAAAAGATTTGTTTTGTCTATTGGAGAAATCAACATAAATTTTATACTAGATAATAGGATTATATTAATCTTAACTTTTTTGAGTGTGATAATTGTAGGAAAAGGTAGAAGGATGTCCTTGTCTTAGAAAATATGTGCTATAGTATTTAACACCATGGAGTCAAAATGTCTGCCACCTACTCTCAGATGGTTCAGAAAAAAACATATCTGTGTGTATCATACATAGAGAAATAAAACAAATGTGGCAACAATTGGTGAATCTAGGTGAAACATATATAGGCATTGTTTTGGTCGAACAACTTGTCTGTGGGTTTTAAAATTTTCAAAATAAGAAGTTGAGAAAAACAAGTGAATTGAGAAAAAATAAGATTATTTGTATCTAATTTTTATTCTATCAAATTCAGTGTCTAAGGTAGGGATGGCGATGGTAATTTTAGATATTTTTAATTATAAAATTACATAGAAAATTTAGGAAGTGAGGAGGGCATTTACCCTGTTATTTTTAATATAGATATACTTTTCCTTGCCAATATTTTCCTATGTGCATACATAAATGACACCACACTGTAACATTTTCATCTAGTTTTCCACTTAGTATTATATCTAAGCATTCCCTATAACATATCTTCATGATCACTTTTAATAATTTCTTGGTATTCTTTTGAGGAAATATGTATTTAACAATTCCATAATTTAGATTTCTAATAAATAATCTTCAATGAGCATTTTGTATGTAGCTTTTTCCATATTGTGGATTCTAATCTTGGTCTAGATTTCCATAGGTGAGGTTGCTGGATCAAATGCCCATTTGTGGAGGAGTAGAAACACTCTGTCATGATTTATTTTAAAGTACTAGTGAAGTAGTGGGAGCTTAATAAAAGCGAGCCATTTCAAATAGTTACATTTCTTTGAGCCTGAATATTTTTAGATATTCACCCCTTCCTTGCCCTCTCCCACTTCCCTCTCCCCCACCCCCCTGCCCCGCCTCCACCGCCCAACTAGTTGTGGGAACTTGGGTCTTTCTTTGCCAGCATCTCTTCCTTTAGATGAATTTTTTTCAAACTGAGATCCGGGGCACTAAGAGGTCAGTGAGAGTGGTGGGGTGTCTTTAATCTTTTCAATATTTCACCAGCCTAATGAAAATCATACTTTTATTCACAATGAAGCGTATGTGAGTGAGCTTAGAAGTGCTGTCTCTGGCCCCAGTCGAACCTGGCTATGTCTACAACCCTGGCCAACAGGTCACCCGCAGCCTGAGACCCTGAGCCAGAACCCAACTAAGCTGCTCTCCGGTTCTTGACCCTGAGAGATGATGGTTTATTATTTTTAGCTGTCAAGTTTTAGAGTAATTTGTAATGCAACAATAGAAAACAAATACAGATTTTGGAAATGGGATGTGGCCTTAACAAAAACATAAAATGTGGACAAAAGACTTGAACAAGTACTTCATAAAAGCACATATCTAAGTGATTAATGAGTGTGCAAAAAGCTCATCATGAGTCATCTGAAAAATGCATATTAAAACCATAATGAAATACCACTACACAAACACCAGAAAAGCTAAAATTAAAAAGATTGACTGTTCTAAGTGTTGATGAGGATGTGGGATAACTGGGACACTCATATACTGCTGACAGGAGTATAAAATGGGGCAACCACTTTGAAAAACTAACAAAGTTAACATAAACCTACCCCTATTGACCCAGAAAGCAATACCAAGAGAAATGATTGCATATGTCCAAAAAGAGAAGAGTAGGTAAATGTTCTTAGCAGCTTCATTCATTATAGGCCTAAGTACTAACAACCCAAAGATTCATCAGCAGGAGAATGGATAAACAAAGTGGGATATAACCAGGCGATGGAATACTATGCAGCAATAAAAATAAGTGAAGTCTATGTACACAGCAACTTAGATGAAGCTCAAAAGCATTTTTTTTTTTTTAGAGCAAAAGCCATATATAGCATATAGTTCCATTTATGTGATATTCAAAAACAGGTAAAACAAATCTATGGTGATAAAAGTGAAAGTTGTGGTTAACTCAGTATTGGTAAATTGTATTGACTGGAAGATGGGAGAGAATTCTCTGGGGTGATGGAAATGCCCCATACTTGATCTGGATGGTGGTGACACTGGGTTATACACATGTATCTTTGTCCATTTGGGCTACTGTTACAAAATACCAGAGACTGAGTAGCTTACAAACAACGACAGTTTATTTCTCACTGTTCTGGATGTTGGAAATCTGAAATCAGGGTGCCAGCACGGTGAGGGCCCTCTTCTAGATCACAAACATCTTGTATCCAAACGTGGCAGAAGAGGGCAGAAAGATGGAGAAAAACACAGAGACAGTATATACAAAAGCTGGGGCCAGGTGGGACACTGCGCTTAGATACAGTGACCCTGAGGCAAGCTCAGCGTGTTTATACTTTTGAAGGTCGAGGAGGGAGTGGGAATCTTCTCAGGACTTGAAACTTGTTGGCAGCAATAATTTCCCAAGGCCTGTCTGTACCCGGTTATCTATGCTAAACTACAAGCAGCTGTCTCTTAACTGTTTTGCTTCTCTGTCCTTGGCAGATTATAACACAGTCAGGCATGGTTTTGCCAATGCTTCGGACACAGAATCTGCAATATAGTCAAGCATGGCTTTGCTAATGCTTCGACTACAGGTCCGGCTCAGATCTGGCTCTTTACACATTGGCACTCTTTGGGGTCTCTTTTCTAAAGGCCCAAATTGTGAACTACCTGCCCTCATGACCTAAGCACTACCCAAAGTCCTCCCCTTCTAACAGCATCACATTAGGGGTTAGGTTTGAGCACATACATTTTGGAGAACACATTCAGACCATAGCAATATGTAAAAAAATTTCATAAAACCATACCCTTAAGAGTTATTCATTTTACTGCTCTATGGAAGTTATATCTCAATAATACATTGTTTTAAAAGATCCAAAGTCCTTTTGGTGGCCTGTAAGGCCCTAGGATTGGTGTCTTTGGCTCCCTCTTTGACTTTATCTCTTGACACTCTTCCTCTTATTCTCCAAACATGTTGGCTTCTACTCTGTTTCTCTCACAAATCGAGCTGCCACCTCAGGCAGGGCCTTTGCATTGACTCTTCCCTCTGTCTGTAATCTCTGTCCTCAAATATCATCCTTCACTTTCTTCAGGTCTCTGGTTGTCATAGTCACAGTTCTCTGGAAAATAGAGCCTCAGGCAAGGACTGTTAGTGCTTTTGTGGGAAGAACAATCCAACAGAGCTGGTCACTCAGCGAACTAGTTTTCTGGGGCTGTTGTAACAAAGTACCACAACTAGAACAAGAGGAATTTATTGTCTCACAGTTCTGGGGGCTAGAATTACAAAATCAGAGGGCAAGGCCACATGCCCTCTGGAACCTGTAGAGGGACCTAACTCTTCCTTGCCTCTTCTAGCTTTTGGAGTTTGCTGGAAGTCCTAGTGTTCCTTGGCTGGTAGATGCATCACTCTAATTTGTCTTTGTTCTCACATGGCTGTCTTCTCTCCCTGTGTGTCTGTGTTTTCTTTTTCTTATAAGGACACCCGAATGACCTCATCTTAACTCAATCACATCTGCAAAGATCCTATTTCCAAGTAAGGTCACACTCACAGGTACCAGGATTAAGACTTTAGCCTATCTTTTTGGGGAACACAGTCCAACCCATAACACTCAGTAAGCACAGAGGCTTGGTCACACAGGTTGACTCCAGACAGGCTGTATAAAGAAACCATGTACCGGAACAGTCAATCAGAGGCAAAAAAAGGAGAGGAAGTTTATCTGTCTAGTATCCTCCTATCTGTCTCTCACTGGTCAAAGTTCATTCAGGGAGAATTATATCCTCTGCATTTCTGGATTGCTTCATTTAGCCCAACTGGCAGTTACTCAGGAAACAAGACCCTGCAGTTTGGCATTTCAGCTGAGTTTGAGGAGAGGTGTGGAGAAAGAAGCCAGATATTCTAGGCCTGTGGCAGGGAAACCACGAAGGCTGGCATGGAGTCTGCTGGTGGCTGAGGAGGAAGGAGTAAGCTGCCCAGCATGAGACAGGTGGTATAGATTCATCCCATCTGCTCAAATGTCATCTTATCAGGGAGGCCTTTTCTCACTACTTCATACCACATAGAAACTCCCTCTCCATCTCTGTATTCTCTTAACTGGCTTAATTGTTCTTCATAGCATTTATCCCCACCAAACATATGATATACTTTTATGTGTATTTGCTTACCTCTCATGTTACCACAGCGATGTGGGAAATTTGTTCTCTGCTCTTTCCTCAGTGCCTAGCACAGTGCCTGGCACATGGTAGGAGCCCAATAAGTATTTTTTTGAATTGAATGACTAGATGAATTAATATGGGTGTAAAGAAATGAAAAAGACTGAATCTCCACCGTCTGTTGCGGGGTAGCTGAGTGGATGGCAGTGGAGTTATCTTAGGCACAGACTGGCCTAACATAAGCAGGTCAGGGCCAAGGCTCACCTGAAGGGAAGGCTCCATTTCCAGGGTTTAAATTGTGCAGCAACTAGGGGAGGTGAAGAGCTGTCAGAATCAGGGCAGCGAGGAAAGAGCTGACAGAGGAGGAATCTCCCTCAAGTGAACGTGAGTGAAGGGCTGAAGGGGTGTGGCCCCCCCTTGAACTCTGGCATCTTTGCTCCTTGACCTCTTCTTAAACCTCCAGTTATTTTCTGCCTCTGGAACCCAACTAGTACTTTTAAACCAGAAATGCCAGTAAGCGTGTCTTGTTTAGTAGTGTGGCACTACCACATATTTTATGTAAAAATTGGTGCCACCTAAGCAAACGACCTCAACTCATTTTTTTATTTTATTGCTCAGTCAAGATTTTATATCTGTTGCACCTTAAATGGTAATTCTGTTTTACTCCCTTTGAGTTCTACATGCTCTTGGTTTAATATAATCAATAAGATTTTTAGTCACATTCTCTTTTCTGGGCTTATTTTCTCTGTGGAATCCACTACACAAAGTAATCTATTTTTGAAATGTCTAGGAGCCAAGATTGGATTATAGATGAAAAAAGAAATTGTGCCAAATGCTAAGTGACTGTAATTGACTCAAAATTGTTTTTTTTATGGCAATTTTCTCTATTAATGTGAAAATGTATATAATAACACAGGTAGAGATTTTCCAAGTTGAGTAATATACTATGCTACTCTCTCTTACGCAACATAAAATAGCAATGGCAGCTTGTTATTTCACCAAAATAGATATACTCCACTAGAAAATAGGCCTAAGACTAATGCAGTGACATGGTGACATTTTCCTTATGCCAAATTACTTACCCAAGTTCATTACTGTCAGTTCACCTACTAAACTTGAAGATGTGTCAGAACACTCTCACATGTCGGGAAGCCTTTGTTTCGGTAGGGAAGACTTTGGCTCCGGTGACGTGTAGAACCTGGTTAGTCCTCGTACCTGGTTTGGGTCAGAGTGATTGGCACATCAATGATTTTCACCACTCTTGGTTCCAGAGGAATTGCTTCTTCTGGAAAGGTGGCCAGATAAAACATTTAAGCTCTTTCATTGTATGAACTAACACAAATAACTACCAGTTTTCCTTATGGAGGTCAGTGTGCTTCTCTAGAATACAATTTTACTTCCGGAGTAAAAGATTTTTCTTTTCTTTCAGGACTTGCTTCCACAACTAGGTCACAAATTTTAACTCTATAATTTTTTGAGGGAGGAGAAAGTTCATTTTCACTATGCCTCTTGACTGTATAATTTACCTTTCTTTAAAACAAGGAACTATAACTGCACATAGCCTCTTGACAGGGAGCATAAAAATTGAGAACTTAAACTTTTACATTAATCCTTCGCGAATCTAGAAATTGGAAGGTAGTCACTAGATAATCCAAAATATATTTTTTTCTTGCTTTGTGATATATTTTTTTTTGCTTTAATTCCAATGCCCCAACATTGACTATAAAGCACAATCTAAACTACGTAGTTAATTCCTCTCTAATTGACTTTTACATGCCATCATGATACAAATACCAAAACAGAGAACTCTGCTTCTAAAATTCACAAACAAATGTAAGTATTGAAGTTCTAAATATGAGTCATTTGTGACTTTGCCTTATTGATACAATTAAAAAAATGTTATATTACTGTAAACAAAAGTTTAACTACCTTCCTATTTTACTTATTGTTGTTTTAAGATTTTAATCTAAATATACTCTCCCCAAAATGATAAATCTTCAAAGTTTTAAATCAAAACCACATTTTTTATTATAACCCACAAATTGAGCTTCTCCTGATCAGGTTTTTAAATTACTCATTTCTTCTTCAGAAAGCTCAAGGGACCACATGAAGTCTAGTACTTTCCTAATGAGTGTGGTAGTATTTCTTACATCCCAGATGAATAACCCTGTTTGGTAAGGCAATTGTCTTGGTTGAATTGGAATTAATGTCAAAGGTATGGGAAAGGAAGTTGACTTGATTCAGTTTTCACTAGCCTGTCATAGATGCTAAATTGCAAGTTTCTTCTGAGGCTCCAAAACAGAATAGATATGAAATCCCAAAGTGAGGTGCCAAGAGGCAGACTTTCAGTCAAAATATCACAAACCAGGTTTATGAGTCTAATAATCCTTACCCAATGGAGGAAATAAAAGTGTCTAGGAAGTGGACACTGAAGGAGGATTTCGTGAGGAGTATTTTCTTGGTGAGAGCTGTGCTATGATTCCCTCTGCCAAGGGTAGGAAGGGAGGGCTTCAGTGGGCCACCTAGAGAATGGTACCCATGGTCAGAGGCATAGGGGACTGATGTCTGACTCCAGCACTGGAAATCTAAAGATCAAAAGAGAGGGACTGGTGAGTTTCCTTGGCAATGGGGAGAGGTGCTGTTGTCAGGGCTGGTCTGTGCTCTCAAGTGCATGGGAGCAAAGTGGGCATGAGTGTTTCTGTGGACTAGGTGTGGGACACAAGGGAAAGAACCTTCCTGCAGCTTCTTTAAGTCCTGCTTGAAGAGACAGCTAGATGTCGGTAGAGGATAACCTGGGACTCCTACAGAGGGAGGCAGTTTAGAGGGAATCTCAGAAAAGCCAAATCTGAATGGAAAGCAGGTCGTCAATAGAATAGCATTCGCATATGGTGAAGGGCCAGCAAGGAGGCTGCCCAAAGATACTTGAAAGCACCCATAAGAGAAAAAGCTGGTTTGACACCTTTGCCAGGCCCAGGAACTTTTACACCATGTTACAATTGTCTCAGTCAAGCAAAAACTTTTCCACCTTCCTCTGCCTCCTTCCCTACTCCTCTGACCCTGGAAGGATAAAAACTGCAGTTATTAAGCAGGGGGCAGGAGTGAGCAAAGAAAAGAGAAGCTGACCACCTCCTCTTTCCTAAAGGCTGGAAACCTGCCTCTGATCAGCTTTAGGTGTGGGAGGAGGAGATAATTCTTATCTTTGAATAAAGGTTGAAGTATTTGGTAATATATTGGTTTAGACATTCTAATAGACTCTAGTGTTTTCTATTTCCTTTAAGTGACCAAAAAAGCTATATCCAGTGGCAGGGATAGAATTACCCTTACTGAGTAAATCTAAAGGAACAGTGAGAGAAAACATTTAAATTGCTTTCACAATTTCACCCCAGAAGTACTGCTTTGTCAATGAATTCATTATATCACCAGCAGGAGTTATGGATGTGCTTTTATAACCCACCTTCCAGAGAGGTACATAAAACATGGTGAATCAGATTCTTCCCACACACGGGAGTGAATACCCAACCTGTGATAGAATTCCCAGGAATGGGAAAATGGAGGGCCCTGTCCTGCTCTATCACTGTGCTGTGATTTACATATCGTAATAACTATCCAGTGGTATGTACTTGTAGCTCTCCATGAAGAATGACAGAGCTAGATATATAGTGAATGGAGGAAAGATTATGAGACCAAGTCTAAAATAGTCCTTGGAAAGCTTTAATGTTTCTCAGGGAGGTAGACCCATCCTTTATATCCTACACAGTCAAAACTTTCAATTTACAAATGCCAAGGCCCTTTACTGTAAGTGATTTCAGTTGATTGTCACTAGGTCCCTGTGAAATGCTGAGGGCAGATACTATTTATTTGCATTGTACAGAGAATAATAACAACAATATCTAAAAGTTATCAAGTGCACACTATATATCTGACACTTATGCTAAATCTCTTACAAACGTCATATTCTTGAATAATGTCATTAATTTCTCCACTTTACAAATAATGAAATGGTCTTAGTTGAAGTAATTCATTTAAAGTCAAACAATAGAAGATGAAGCTGCAAATTGAACTTGGCTATCTGTCTCCGAATTCCTAACTTTGAGCCTCTGCTCAGATGAACAAAATCAAACTTGGATCTTAAGTAATACATTTAAGGTTCTACAACTAATAATAATTGACATTAACAGACCTAGGTCTTAGAACTTCTTATCTTCATCTCATTGGAACTCTTCAGTGGAGATCTTTAGCTCTCTCATAGAGAATTCACTAAACTAGAGAAAGAGACTGAAGTATAAATATTTTGACAATGAGAAAAATAGACCTCAAAAGATAATTTACTATAGTTAATGATACCATATTGTATCAATGATATTTGAAAGTCACTAGGTGAGTAGCTCTCAAAAGTTCTCATCACAAGAAAAAAATCTGTAACTATACATGGTGATAGATGTTAACTAGACTTATTGTGGTCATCATTTCACTATATATACAAATGTCAAATCATTGTTACACACCTGAAACTAATGTAATATGTCAACCATATCTTAAGATAGTTTAAGAAAATTATATCCATACATAATATTTTGTAGCCAGTCAAAAATTTAATAAGGATTTAAAAAACATATTAATCATTTTTCCATTCAAAGTAGAAAAGTAGCCTATAAAATATTATTAATGCTTTCAAGTCTGTATGAATACCCCCCTTATTCATGAGGGATAGCTCCAAGACCCCTAGTGGATGCCTGAAACCACAGTTGGTACCGAACTCCCTATAAAGTCATGCTTTTTCCCTATATATACATACCTATGATAAAGTTAAATTTATAAATTAAGCACAAGAGATTAACAACAATAATTAATAATAAGATAGAACAATTATAATATACTGTAATGAAAGTTAGATGAATGTGGTCTCCTCTTTCGAAATCTTTCTGTACTTACCTTTCTTCTTGTGATGATGTGTGATGATAAAATGTCTGTGTGATGATCTTTGCAGTTTGAGGTGTGACAGCAAAACTGGCATGAATTTCTTTCTCCTTCAATTTCAAGGGTAGAAGATTCTTTCTTACTGTAGATCTTACTAACTTCAGTAGACAATTTTTTTCTTAAGTCAAGAACTTTCACCTTTTCACTTAAAGCACTTTATGGCTTCTCTTCGGCATATCTGAATTGCCTGTATCTGCATCACTACTCTTGTGCTTTGGAGCCATTATTAAGTAAAATCCAGGTTACTTGAACACAAGCAGTGTGATACACAAGAGTTGACCTGATAACCAACATGGCTACTGTGTCACTATCAGGCCAGGAAAGAATACAGTGTGGATACACTGGACAAAGGGAAAATCTACATCGTGGGCAGGACAAATCTGAACAATGAGAGATTTCAATACTCTATTCAGAATGGTGTGCACTTTAAAACTTGCAAATTGGTTATTTCCGGAATTTTCCATTTAATTTTTTTGGATGGCAGTTGATCCTGGGAAAGTGAAACTGCAGAAAGAGAAACTGCAGATACGAGGGGACTACCGTACATGTACTTACACACATCCATACAGAATTGAATGTACGCATGTGTTTATGGGTGTATATATGATTGTATCTTTTTAAAATAGAAAATTTAGAATGAAATGCACCAATGTATTAGCAGTAATATTTTGAAATGGTGGAATTATGGGTAATATTTACTTTTTCTTCTATAATTTTTCTTCTATAATTTCCCCCCAAAGATCAATACACATTCTTCTCTCCCCCCATGACAGGTTTATTTTTTAAATTATCGAGAGTTTTATTGAGATGTAATTTGCATACCACAAAATTCACTCATTTTAAAGATACCATTTGGTGATCGTTGTTAAATTTACGAGGTTGCGCATCATATCACCATAATCCAATTGGGGCACATTTCTATCACTCCAAATATATTCTTTGGGCTCATTTGCAGTCACTCCTCATTCTCATCCTTCCAGAACTAGGCAATCCCTAACCTACTTTCTGCCTCCATAAACTTTTCTTTTCTGAACATTTTATGTAAATGGAATCATAAAATATGTAATCTTTTTGATCCAGCTTGATTTATATTATATCACCAGCAGGAGTTATGGATGTGCTTTTATAACCCACCTTCCAGAGAGGTACATAAAACATGGTGAATCAGATTCTTCCCACACACGGGAGTGAATACCCAACCTGTGATAGAATTCCCAGGAATGGGAAAATGGAGGGCCCTGTCCTGCTCTATCACTGTGCTGTGATTTACATATCGTAATAACTATCCAGTGGTATGTACTTGTAGCTGTCCATGAAGAATGACAGAGCTAGATATATACTGAATGGAGGAAAGATTATGAGACCAAGTCTAAAATAGTCCTTGGAAAGCTTTAATGTTTCTCAGGGAGGTAGACCCATCCTTTATATCCTACACAGTCAAAACTTTCAATTTACAAATGCCAAGGCCCTTTACTGTAAGTGATTTCAGTTGATTGTCACTAGGTCCCTGTGAAATGCTGAGGGCAGATACTATTTATTTGCATTGTACAGAGAATAATAACAACAATATCTAAAAGTTATCGAGTGCACACTATATATCTGACACTTATGCTAAATCTCTTACAAACATCATATTCTTGTATAATGTCATTAATTTCTCCACTTTACAAATAATGAAATGGTCTTAGTTGAAGTAATTCATTTAAGGTCAAACAGTAGAAGATGAAGCTGCAAATTGAACTTGGCTATCTGTCTCCGAATTCCTAACTTTGAGCCTCTGCTCAGATGAACAAAATCAAACTTGGATCTTAAGTAATACATTTAAGGTTCTACAACTAATAATAATTGACATTAACAGACCTAGGTCTTAGAACTTCTCATCTTCATCTCATTGGAACTCTTCAGTGGAGATCTTTAGCTCTCTCATAGAGAATTCACTAAACTAGAGAAAGGGGCTGAAGTATAAATATTTTGACAATGAGAAAAATAGACCTCAAAAGATAATTTACTATAGTTAATGATATCATATTGTATCAATGATATTTGAAAGTCACTAAGTGAGTAGCTCTCAAAAGTTCTCATCACAAGAAAAAAATCTGTAACTATACATGGTGATAGATGTTAACTAGACTTATTGTGGTCATCATTTCACTATATATACAAATGTCAAATCATTGTTACACACCTGAAACTAATGTAATATGTCAACCATATCTTAAGATAGTTTAAGAAAATTATATCCATACATAATATTTTGTAGCCAGTCAAAAATTTAATAAGAATTTAAAAAACATATTAATCATTTTTCCATTCAAAGTAGAAAAGTAGCCTATAAAATATTATTAATGCTTTCAAGTCTGTATGAATACTCCCCCTTATTCATGAGGGATAGCTCCAAGACCCCCAGTGGATGCCTGAAACCACAGTTGGTACTGAACTCCCTATAAAGTCATGTTTTTTCCCTATATATACATACCTATGATAAAGTTAAATTTATAAATTAAGCACAAGAGATTAACAACAATAACTAATAATAAGATAGAACAATTATAATATACTGTAATGAAAGTTAGATGAATGTGGTCTCCTCTTTCGAAATCTTTCTGTACTTACCTTTCTTCTTGTGATGATGTGTGATGATAAAATGTCTGTGTGATGATCTTTGCAGTTTGAGGTGTGACAGCAAAACTGGCATGAATTTCTTTCTCCTTCAATTTCAAGGGTAGAAGATTCTTTCTTACTGTAGATCTTACTAACTTCAGTAGACAATTTTTTTCTTAAGTCAAGAACTTTCACCTTTTCACTTAAAGCACTTTATGGCTTCTCTTCGGCATATCTGAATTGCCTGTATCTGCATCACTACTCTTGTGCTTTGGAGCCATTATTAAGTAAAATCCAGGTTACTTGAACACAAGCAGTGTGATACCACAAGAGTTGACCTGATAACCAACATGGCTACTGTGTCACTATCAGGCCAGGAAAGAATACAGTGTGGATACACTGGACAAAGGGAAAATCTACATCGGGACAAATCTGAACAATGAGAGATTTCATTACTCTATTCAGAATGGTGTGCACTTTAAAACTTGCAAATTGGTTATTTCCGGAATTTTCCATTTAATTTTTTTGGATGGCAGTTGATCCTGGGAAAGTGAAACTGCAGAAAGAGAAACTGCAGATACGAGGGGACTTCCGTACATGTATTTACACACATCCATACAGAATTGAATGTACGCATGTGTTTATGGGTGTATATATGATTGTATCTTTTTAAAATAGAAAATTTAGAATGAAATGCACCAATGTATTAGCAGTAATATTTTGAAGTGGTGGAATTATGGGTAATATTTACTTTTTCTTCTATAATTTTTCTTCTATAATTTCCCCCCAAAGATCAATACACATTCTTCTCTCCCCCCATGACAGGTTTATTTTTTAAATTATCGAGAGTTTTATTGAGATGTAATTTGCATACCACAAAATTCACTCATTTTAAAGATACCATTTGGTGATCGTTGTTAAATTTACGAGGTTGCGCATCATATCACCATAATCCAATTGGGGCACATTTCTATCACTCCAAAAATATTCTTTGGGCTCATTTGCAGTCACTCCTCATTCTCATCCTTCCAGAACTAGGCAATCCCTAATCTACTTTCTGCCTCTATAAACTTTTCTTTTCTGAACATTTTATGTAAATGGAATCATAAAATATGTAATCTTTTTGATCCAGCTTGATTTATGTTCTTTTAAAGAAAGGAAAAGAATATTCTTTGGTTCTTTGCCTTTCCCTTCAAAACTAAGCAAAAATCCCTTATTTTCTTCCTCTTTATCATAGGATAACCATTAACAACTTCTACTTTACTTATATAGTTCCTAATCAATAATCAAATCCTTTTCAGACCATGAGAATAATCTGTAGAATAGTAAGGCTATTCCTGACATTTCAAGCATCCCTTCTATCCTTATTCCTCTCAAGTTTCCCTATTTCTACATAAAAAATTATAATCATTTTGTTCTTATGCGGGCAGATATTTTTGACATGCCTTCTAATTTTATTCTATTGACCAAACCAGTGGCATCATCACTGATGTGCGAGGGTTTTGGACTCAGACCTGAATCTGGTTTAGCCCCTGTCCCCGCCAACCCCCCGCCGCCCCACCTTCCACTGGCTCTAGTAGCTAAAGTGTCCTGAGCAAGGTATCAACATTTCCTGATGCTCAGTGTCCTAGTGAATATATTGGAGTTACTGGTACCTACTTCCAGAGCTGGATGAGGATATGTGTGGACTCTGGGTAAGCTAATGATCATTGGGGCTCTTTCAAAAGAATATTCTTTGAATAAAATTTCAACTTCTATTTAGATGAAAGACAGGGTACCACACAGCAATACAAAGACCTTGCAGTTCATTAGACCTACATTTCTTAAAATGCATGTTAGACAACTTGAGGTCTCACTCCTACTCTAAGCAGCTCATCAGAGTCTTCCTTCCAACCCAATCAACTGACAGTACTGATAAACATAATTGTCTGTGTTTTATCACATTTTCAGAGATATTTGTCC
>NW_011888783.1:17156183-17161483 GCF_000151845.1 Pteropus vampyrus | reverse complement strand
CCCCCGCCGCCCCACCTTCCACTGGCTCTAGTAGCTAAAGTGTCCTGAGCAAGGTATCAACATTTCCTGATGCTCAGTGTCCTAGTGAATATATTGGAGTTACTGGTACCTACTTCCAGAGCTGGATGAGGATATGTGTGGACTCTGGGTAAGCTAATGATCATTGGGGCTCTTTCAAAAGAATATTCTTTGAATAAAATTTCAACTTCTATTTAGATGAAAGACAGGGTACCACACAGCAATACAAAGACCTTGCAGTTCATTAGACCTACATTTCTTAAAATGCATGTTAGACAACTTGAGGTCTCACTCCTACTCTAAGCAGCTCATCAGAGTCTTCCTTCCAACCCAATCAACTGACAGTACTGATAAACATAATTGTCTGTGTTTTATCACATTTTCAGAGATATTTGTCCTTTCTTGTGGAGTATTGTCCTGGACATCTGTCCTGGCTCTGCTTCACAAACTATTCTGAAGATTAAATGAAGTAACATATGTAGAGAACTCTGCACAGTATCTGAAACTCAGCAGATGTTCAATAAATGATGACTATTAGTATCATGGCTGAAAACTATGGCAACTCTAAGCCTCTGGTAATGATAGATCATATGCAGTCCTTTTTCCTTTTAGCTTCTTACCTATAAGAATTCTGAGTAAAGGCATTTTGAGAAAGCATTTGGTGACCTTGAAACATCTCAAAAGCTCTTTGATGCCTTTATAAATTAATTTTAATAAATATGAGCCCCGTTTACTCGTTCATACCTCTATTATAAAAAAGAAACAAAATAAATGCCTTCGGCAATCTTTATATAGTATGACATTTTAATTGTTATTTATCTTAAACATGATGGAAATTAACCTGCTGAAGGTCAACTGGGGGACAAGCACTGAGCAGGGAAGTGTTTGTTGCTGAGGGAATGATGGCTGGTTTGAAACCAGATCCAGGCTATGGAGCAGAGGGAAAATGGCAAATTCTTTGGAGGAGCATGCCAGAACACACATGCTGTTTCATTTTCTCAAGTCTCTTTGAACCTCCTGTAAGCAGGGACACGAGGGGAGGGTAGGAGAGAGAAAAAGTGAGGAAAGCAATGCTATACCTCTTTTCCCATTGTCTATTCCCAAAAGCACACCATAAATATCAAAACAGTGCTTGGTAGTAGTCCGAAAGATTTACTGTGTCCTCAAATTCCTGAAAAACAATCAGAGCATAATTTGATTTTTGGCACAGTGTAACTGAACAACTTCTAGGCATAGCATTTGTTGTGCACACCTGGTAGAGGCAGATAGTAGACAGACCATTCAACGATGTTGCCATGGAAAGAATGGCGGGTGGGACCAACCATCCAGGTTAACTCAAGTACCTTAAGATCTTGGCCCCTAATCCCTAAACCTCGGTTCTTCTTGTGGCTCCACTACTCCCCATTCTTTTGTGTTTCTTTTCATCGTGCAAGTAATGGAAGCCCAATCAGGGCCAAGGCTCAAAACCCAAGACCAGTTTGTCATCCCTTCAGTCACCATTGGTCACTATTCTGACCCACTGGCCACCCCTTCCTGCTTCCAGCCATGCCAATGCAGCCTCTCCATTCCATCCTAGGCCTTCCTCACCCTTCGGGAGAAACTGTCCCCTGGATTCCACAGGCAGAGACCATCGCAGGTGTTTCCATTCCATGCCGTAACAGCCCTCTTCTTCATCCCTTTTAAATGAGGAAACAGGAAAGGTGAACAAGAAACCACCAGCAAGTTTTGACAGCTGCTGAGGAAGACTAATGGGTTTCTAAGGAAACAGAGGCAGCAGCCATTTTAGTGGCATTTGCTGTATGAAAAATATATAGACACTGACATCCCCCCACCCCCCTCCCGCCCTTGGCATCTTCTCTCTCTCCATGCTTCAGAGCCCCTCCACTCTCGAGGTGAAGGGTGGGGATTAGGTTTCCTTGAGACGCAGCAGCCACCTGTCGCAGGTGGCCGGCCACCGGCCACTCAGAGTCACCACCTAGCGCCCTCCCCGCAGCGGGCGGGACCGTGGGACTCCCCACCCCCGGGCGCCGCAGTGCAGCGGCGAGCGGGTGGCTGGCTTGAGCCCTCCCCGTCCCCACGTCCCGCCCCTCAGGTCCCCTCCCTCCACCCAACCTGCAGCAGGGCAGGCCACGAGAGGGCTGTCTGTCGCAGCCGGCTGGTCGCGAGGCGGGCCAGGGGAGGCGGTCCCAGAGGCAGAGTGGGCGCCGGAGGTCGCTGCAGCCGCGGACACCGCGCGCCGCTGGCCAACATGGTCGCTGCGCACGCTGCCCATTCTTCCTCCTCCGCCGAGTGGATCGCCTGTCTAGATAAAAGGTAGCTCGGGAAGGGCCCCAGCGGGGCCGGGACTCTGCAGCGCTGCGCCTGCCTAGAGACCGCGGGGGGTCGGCCACCCAGAGTCGCAGCCCCATACCTGGGCGCAGCCCACCCGGCTGCGGGAGAAAGGTCTCTGAGCGGGGGAGGGGGCGGAGGGGCCTTATCTGGGATGCATGGGGACACAGCCCCCTGCTTCTGGTGGGGCGCCACCTGCATAAGGTTTTTATGTGAGGTGGAGAAAATGCAGTGCAGTGCGGGGGTGGGGGGAGAGCACCAGCCTCTCCAGTCTCCCGCCCCTCCTGCCCCTTCTCTCCCCTACCCCATCCCGCAACTCCGGGCTCTGCTCTCAGGTGGGGGGTTATCTTCTCTTGGCATCACCTGACAGAAGGATAGATTCAGACCTTCGTCCAGCAGTTCAGACCACTAGGAGTAAATGTAATTTAAGTTTTAAGCAGGGGTTGGAGGAGAGGCAGGTGCAGAGTAACATCCTTTTTTTTTGTTCCTGAAAGCAAAGTGCGAGGGACCCAGTGGAGCTGTCTAGTGCCTTCTCAGCCCGTGCTCCCGCCGTCGCTTGCTCAAGGTCTGTGTTAGGAAGGTCATGAGGGAGACTGCTTTCCTCTTATTACTTGCTTAGGAAAAGACCCTTACTCTAAAAAAATTTGAAACGGTAAAAAGAGCATTGTAATTCCCGATGACAGCTCTATATAAGGAGGTGCTGTGTTTAACAGCGGACTGCGATTGTTTCCAGGCTCTGACAGCATAATTTTCTGTTTGTCCAGATTGTGGGTTTAGCAGTAATCATTACGCAGTATGTTAGCAATTATAGTTTATTACCCTGATTAAAAGGTGATGCATCTGAACTTTTAAGAACTGAGCAAGAAATCTTGCACAGTGAACTGCCTCTGCATTTCTGAGTTTGATGCAGCAGGGTAATGATTCATGCCTTGCAGCTATCTGCATGATATCTCAATTTGCATTTGTGTGAAATATTTTGTGCTCTGCCATATTGAGATTTTTACAATTAGCAGATCTGTAGCCAGATCAAACTTGAAAATCTTATGTGTGATAGGCTCTGTGTACTTTACTATTATAGACATTTGTTGAAAAAAAGTAATTTGAGAAAAGCTAAATGTGGCTCATTTGAATAACTTAATATATCTGAAAATAATTTTTACTTTCAGTTACCACACAGCAGCAAGATTTTTTTTTGGCAGACGGTACCCTATTTATGTCTAAAATGATATGTACTAATATTAGAAGAGTTACATGCAATAAATAGTAAGAATTGAAGCAATGGTTAAATCATACAGAATTATGTAGAGAAACTAATAGCATGTTTAAGGGAAGAGACTGCTAATGTGATTAGTAATCTAAATTTAATAGTTTAGGAAAGATGAATTATAAAAGAAGAGAAAATCAAGCCTCTTGTACTTAAACTATAAATAGTAGTACTTCCTTATGAGTGAATTTTAAAGATAATAGATTACATGTTTCTATTCGGAGAAATGCATGGCAGGCCATTTTTTGAACAGTCAGTAATTCACTGGAAACCCTTTAGTCAATAAGTACTTATGGCAAAATCATAGAGTAATGCTAACACAAGAGGTCATATTTGACTGTCTTTTCATAATGTGTATCTGCCCAAATTATTATTATTATTTTTTGGAGAAGAGTTTTAGAACATAGTCATACAATCTAATACCACCATTTATAATGGGGAAAAAATCTACCAGGGGGAAAAAAACAACCCTCCACAAATACAGAGCCTTCCATTTTTAGAGTGCAGGGGAGTGGACAGTTAAGATTTTTAGGTCCAGAGCTGTCACCAGTTCTGATCTTGGACATGTCACTTTTATTTCCCCAAGTGACTGAAAAAAACGAGGATGGAAATGTTTTACTAAGGATTAGTATATCAAATGGGAAAAAAATGGTGAGTTCTTTGAAAACTGTTAGGTGATATGTAGGTATTGGTGTTGAGAACCTTGCCATTTTCCGCAGCATCGATGCTGGAATTTCTTTGAAGAGTTTAGGACTGGCAATCTCATTGTAAGAGGGCCTTGTTTTGAAGTTGCATTTTTACTAAGATTGTTAATTTTTCAGGGGAGGAGGAAGATTAAGGGTGCTGATGGATGTGGGCTAAAAAGTCCTGAAGTCACTCCTTAGTGGGACATAGCTCTCAACATTTCTGAGAAATGCAATCTTGATATCCTATTCTAGGTACTGTGTTGGGCATTGGGAATGCAAGAAAAAAAAAATTTGAGTTTCTTTTTGATTTGGGGGTGGGACAGCTACATAAAACTAACCACAATGTAATAAGTGCTTTAATGGAGATATTTGAGGTGCTTTGGGAATGCAGAGGAGAGAGTTGGCAACTCTGCGGGGATGCTTCCCACAGGTTCCTGCCTGGACCTTGGAGTTAAGGGGAATTTTATCAGACAGAGAATTGGGGGAGGGCATGCCAGGCACAGAGAGCAGTGTGCACAAAACCACACAGGAGTAGCATATAAATACATCTTTTCTTCCCAACCATAAATTCCTCTGTAACCAAATCAAGAGTATAGGAAAATATTCTTTATTTTTCTAAAATTTTTGATTATGGACATTTTCAGGCATAAACACAAAAAAGAGGGAATGGTACATTGAGCCCCTATGTATTACTTGGGGATATGATGCTGGGATCTTTTTTACAGCTGGGAAATGTAGTCTTGATATATGCATTATGCAAGTATCAACTGTTGGGGACAGCTAGAAAAAGAGGGCTCAGGGGTTAGAAATAAAAAGGGGAGTGAAGGTACAATGTCTGCAGGAGTACAGAAGTATGCAATTAAAGTCAAAACAAACAAGACAAGGAAAATAAAGCCTTAGAAATGTTCGTTAGGCATGCCTAGGAAGATATCATAGACAGGACAACACTATATAAATTTACATGTGGGAGAGGGGGTTGAAAAATATGTAGATACGTGGATTAG
>NW_011888783.1:17150992-17155033 GCF_000151845.1 Pteropus vampyrus | reverse complement strand
GCAAATTCTCAGGATTCAGGGCTGGTCTTGCACTCCCTGAATCCTGACTTGTCAGCACATTGTTCAGGTACAGATACACAGGCATTAAACTCTCAAAGACTGTAAAAACCAGAAAGATAGTTCATGAATTTGAAAATAATATTAGAGAAGTGGACACTCACATTCTTTGGCTACTGTATTCCTTCTCTAGGGAAGCTATACGGGAAACCCAATTATTACAAGAAGTTCATGTTGTGCATTTACAATGAGAAGCAAAGCTGCCAGGAGATCAGAACACTTACAACTTCTGGCCAGCTTTTTCTCTTCCTAGAATGACAGAGCCCAGGAATTGAATGATAATCAGAAGTTAGTTCTGAGAATCCTTCAGGACAGCTTGGCTTTCATCTTTTCCAATTAGATGACCATTACATGTATTCCCATAGCACACTCTGCCCAACACTGCAAAAACACAAGTCAGACTGCACTGCAATTGCTGATGTACTTTTTGCATCACTTGATGTCAGTCTTTATATTTTATTCATCATTTTATTTCCAGCTTCAAAATGCAGTGCCCTGATTGTAGAAGGTGCTTATGGGATCAGGGTGAGATGGTCATCCTTAAGGATGGAGTGGCATCTGTAACCTTGTAGGCAAATCCTTTCACTTGTCCTTTGGTCTTGGAAAAGGCCTGAATGGGCACCATCAACATCTGCCTCTGCTGTCCTTCTGTGTTTCCTTGGCCGTGGTGAATATTTTTTTTAAAATGACATTGCGTAGCTCTGTTCTATTATTAAAAATACTTATTTTACAGAAAATTTCAAAATGTATAAAAAGAAGAGAGAACAGTATGATAATTCTGTTGTACTTCTCCCCACTCCCTCCAACAATTATCAACTCACAGCCAGTCTTGTTTTATTTATATTCCATTCACCCCCTGCTGCTTCCAGGATTATTTTGACACAAATCACAGACATAGTATTATTTTATCTGTAAATATTTCATTACATATCTCTAAAAGATAAGGATTCTTTATAAAGATAACAATAGCACTTTCACCCATTAAAAATTTGACGTTAGTTTCCTAATATAACCAAATATCCAATCAGTGTTCAAATTTCTCCATTTAGCTCATAACTTTCTTTTTTGCAGTTCGGATTAGGATCCAAATAAGATACATCTTCGTCTTTTTTAATCTCTGCATTTTCCTTCTCTCTCATTTTCTTCCCTGTAACAAGTTTGTTGAAGAAACAGGCATTTTTTACATAGCCTGAATTTAATGATACCCCGTGGTGTCTTTTAGTATGTCCCTTTGTTTTCCATATTTCCTATAAATTGTTATTTGGATTTAGGGCTTGATCAGATTTAGATATGACTTTTCGTAACAATATTTCACAGAAGTGTTATATACTTCCATCATGAGGCATGTATGTCAAGCGATCTCTTTTTGTGATATTAGCAATATTTTTAAAGTTTAATGCTAGGCAACTATCTTATCTGCAGCTTCTTGGGGGACATCTCATTGCAGCACAGAACACATGGGAGCACATAGCATATAAATGTACAGCAATTAGAAGACAACCCTGTAATCAGGGTTAAATTCTGTGGTGCTGACTCTACTTGCCCTAGGATTTTAGGAAAGTTTCAGCCATAGCCGGACTCCCTCAGATGGGAGACCTGTGGGGGATGGTGTGCCCATGGTGTAAATGGGCCTGCAAGAAGGATGCCTGGCCTACCACACCCTTGGCCCTGCAGCCTGGTCTCCTGAACACAGCCTCGGAACCTGAAAGAGTCTTCAGAGGAAGGGTAGTGCTCTGCAAAGCAGATTCTGCCTCCTTGTTTTAATTTGGATTCCCCCAAATGGACCTCTCGCTCCTCCCATGAGGGTGAGACTGGCAGATCCCTTTCAGTTCCAATCTTCTATGAATGTATAAGATTTCATAGCCCTTCCATAGTAGCTGCTTATTCTCCTGGACCACTGTCTCAAACCCAGGTAAGCTAGTTTTTCCTTTGTCAGATTTAAATCCATCTTCATGTATCTTGGACAGTGGCAGTGAAGAGTCAGCTTTCCAGATAAGGGAGAGGGAGAGAGAGAGGGAAGACTACCTTGGGTGTACTGAGAGGCTGAAGAAAAAGAGGACAGAAATAACTGGGTGGAGAGGATGACAGAGAAAGACCCAGCCAAATGTATGAAAGCAAACAATCTGACTGTTTGGAGTGGAGGCACCTGGGTACAGTGTATACTCAGCTGTATCCATGTGCATCCACGTGCTTCCCCTGCAGAAAAAGGAAAACAAAGCGCTGTTACTGCCTTCTTTTCTCTTCACACATGCTCTTTCTCGGAGCTCTCATCCATTTCCTGTGTTTAATTATACAGATTACTTAAACTCTGTATCCTTGGTTTATCTTCCAAACCAGATGCATTTTTGTCTCTCTGTCGGATTTTCCCACATCAATGTCCCATTAATATTTTGGGGCAGACATTGTTTTCCTTCACCTACTTCTCTTATAGGGAGGCTGGAAAAACAAAATACTTATCCTCCTAGTCTCTCTTGGGACTGGGTGTCCATGTGGCACAATCCTGGCTGATGAGGTGTAGCAGAAGTCTACTAGAGGCTTCCAAAAAAGTTGTTTCTTTACTGATAAAAGATACATGTATTTGATATCTGCTTCTTCTCTCCTTTTTGCCTGCAATTACTACTTGAAGCTTGGCTTATGGAAACCGTATTGTAATCCCAGAAGGAAGGGCCGTGAGAAACAGACTCAAATTTTGACTTCGTTCAGCTGCTGAATTTAGATCAATAGTTGCTTACCTTCAGATTTTTTGTTTTGTCATGAAAAAACAGACCTTACTTCTGGAAACCACTCTTTGTTAGGGTTTCTATCTATTGTCAAAACTGTTCCTAACTTAACAGGTTGATATTCAATTTGTCTAAAACTGATTTTATCTTTCTTCTCTCCACTGGGTTCTTCTCCTTACTTTCTTATATTATTAATGACACTTCTAGTCTCATACTCAAAACTTTGATATTACCTGTGTCTTCTCTGTCTATCTCCCTTTTGATACCTAACCAGTCACCATTCTTCTCTTGGCCTTTATAGTTTACTTCTTCATTTCAGGGCCTTATCATCTGGATCCGAATCTTCTCATTGTTTCCTGCTTCCAATCTGTAAGACAATGTTTTCAAATTGGCTTTGTTTTAGGGTTAGCCAGACCTGGGTCCAAACTCTGTCACCTATACCTTTTCACCATGCGATCTTGGCAAAGTTATTAAATTTTCTGAATCTCTATTTCCAAATTGTCATATTAGGCTCTACTAATATGGACCTACTTTAATAGCTGTATTTGTGGGCAAATGCAAATATATGGTCTTTGCTAAGTGGAGAACATAGTGTAGGGGTTAAGAGTTTGGGAGCAAGACCATATTGGTTCAAATTTCAGTTTTGATTTTTATTAATGGCGTAACTTTAGGAAAGTTATTTAGTTCTCGTAGTTGTTTTGTAGATTCCTCAGGATTTTCTATGTAGACAGTCTTGTCTGTGAATACTGGAAGTTTTATTCTTTTGGATTGTTGTGTCTTTTATTATTTATTTTTATTGCTTTGTTGCTTTGTTGAATTTCTAAGATAAAGTTGAACAGAAAGAGTGAGTATGGACTTCCTTGTATCAGGAAACATTTTTTCCTCTGTTTTTTCTTTCCTTTATTTTGAAAAAAGCTATGTAATGTAGATGTTATTTTTAAAAAATGTTTTATAGTTATGATCTGGCCAGGAGTTTTCCGATGTCAAATTCAATCTCTTTGAGAGAGGACTACTCAGATTTTCTATTTCTTCTTGTGTCAGTTTTGATAAGTTATCTTATGGAGTTTTACTCATTTCATCTAAGTTATTAAGTTTGTTGGCATAAAATTTTTCATAGTATTCCTTATTAATCTTTTAATGTCTAGGATATGTAGTGATATTCTCCTTCATACCTCATATTAGTAATTTGTGTCTGCTCTCTGTTTTCTTGATCAGTCTTTCTAAGAGCTTCTCAATTTTGTTAATCTTTGAAAAGAACAAACTT
>NW_011888783.1:17135095-17150942 GCF_000151845.1 Pteropus vampyrus | reverse complement strand
TGTACAGTTCTGAATGGTTGGAAATAAACTGAGAGACTATTAATACTTCACGACCCCTGAAATTTATATGAAATTCAAATTTCAATGTCCATAAGCAAAGTTTTATTGGAACACAGCTACACTCACTTTGGTTACTTATTGTCTATGGCTATTTTTACGCTACAGTGGCAGGGCTGAATAGTTGCAACCAGCAGAGACTCTGTGGCCCACAGAATTTAAAGTATTTAAATTTAAAGTATTTAGGTGGATCTTGGAAGAAAAGTTTGCCATCCTCTTACAGATGAAAGAAGTTAAGCGATTGACAGAGAAACCACTGGAGAGAAAAGAAATTGTCTTTGGGAAAGAGTTCATAATGTTTGGTTTCTTGTTCTTCAGTTAGAAGCATAGCTTGGAGGGAGGTCCCCAGTTGATTAGCTTATTTGAGGACCACTGGTGATCTCAGGCCAAAGCAGAAAATGACGTTAACACGGTTTGGATGTGTAAAAATGGTTGCCATCTTTCAAAACAGCTGAGAAATTTTTAAAAATTATTAATGTTTCACTTAAAAAGTGCCTCACACAGTGTTCTTGCATCTGACTTAATCCCCACATAAATGTCAAGTTAGCTATTTTGATGTGATTAGATGTGAGCAAAAGAAATCAAGGAACAAATCTGTTAAAAACCAAAATACTTTGTAGTAGACATGGTGAGAGAGGATGACTCAAATATCAAAGAAGCATCAGACACGGGTCCACCCTTGAGGAATAGAGAAGATCAAAGAAGCATGCAGAGCGGGAGGAAGGCTGGGGAAGGCTGGTGTCTACCCAGGCAGGTCCCATGACGTTATGCTGGCAAATTCTCAGGATTCAGGGCTGGTCTTGCACTCCCTGAATCCTGACTTGTCAGCACATTGTTCAGGTACAGATACACAGGCATTAAACTCTCAAAGACTGTAAAAACCAGAAAGATAGTTCATGAATTTGAAAATAATATTAGAGAAGTGGACACTCACATTCTTTGGCTACTGTATTCCTTCTCTAGGGAAGCTATACGGGAAACCCAATTATTACAAGAAGTTCATGTTGTGCATTTACAATGAGAAGCAAAGCTGCCAGGAGATCAGAACACTTACAACTTCTGGCCAGCTTTTTCTCTTCCTAGAATGACAGAGCCCAGGAATTGAATGATAATCAGAAGTTAGTTCTGAGAATCCTTCAGGACAGCTTGGCTTTCATCTTTTCCAATTAGATGACCATTACATGTATTCCCATAGCACACTCTGCCCAACACTGCAAAAACACAAGTCAGACTGCACTGCAATTGCTGATGTACTTTTTGCATCACTTGATGTCAGTCTTTATATTTTATTCATCATTTTATTTCCAGCTTCAAAATGCAGTGCCCTGATTGTAGAAGGTGCTTATGGGATCAGGGTGAGATGGTCATCCTTAAGGATGGAGTGGCATCTGTAACCTTGTAGGCAAATCCTTTCACTTGTCCTTTGGTCTTGGAAAAGGCCTGAATGGGCACCATCAACATCTGCCTCTGCTGTCCTTCTGTGTTTCCTTGGCCGTGGTGAATATTTTTTTTAAAATGACATTGCGTAGCTCTGTTCTATTATTAAAAATACTTATTTTACAGAAAATTTCAAAATGTATAAAAAGAAGAGAGAACAGTATGATAATTCTGTTGTACTTCTCCCCACTCCCTCCAACAATTATCAACTCACAGCCAGTCTTGTTTTATTTATATTCCATTCACCCCCTGCTGCTTCCAGGATTATTTTGACACAAATCACAGACATAGTATTATTTTATCTGTAAATATTTCATTACATATCTCTAAAAGATAAGGATTCTTTATAAAGATAACAATAGCACTTTCACCCATTAAAAATTTGACGTTAGTTTCCTAATATAACCAAATATCCAATCAGTGTTCAAATTTCTCCATTTAGCTCATAACTTTCTTTTTTGCAGTTCGGATTAGGATCCAAATAAGATACATCTTCGTCTTTTTTAATCTCTGCATTTTCCTTCTCTCTCATTTTCTTCCCTGTAACAAGTTTGTTGAAGAAACAGGCATTTTTTACATAGCCTGAATTTAATGATACCCCGTGGTGTCTTTTAGTATGTCCCTTTGTTTTCCATATTTCCTATAAATTGTTATTTGGATTTAGGGCTTGATCAGATTTAGATATGACTTTTCGTAACAATATTTCACAGAAGTGTTATATACTTCCATCATGAGGCATGTATGTCAAGCGATCTCTTTTTGTGATATTAGCAATATTTTTAAAGTTTAATGCTAGGCAACTATCTTATCTGCAGCTTCTTGGGGGACATCTCATTGCAGCACAGAACACATGGGAGCACATAGCATATAAATGTACAGCAATTAGAAGACAACCCTGTAATCAGGGTTAAATTCTGTGGTGCTGACTCTACTTGCCCTAGGATTTTAGGAAAGTTTCAGCCATAGCCGGACTCCCTCAGATGGGAGACCTGTGGGGGATGGTGTGCCCATGGTGTAAATGGGCCTGCAAGAAGGATGCCTGGCCTACCACACCCTTGGCCCTGCAGCCTGGTCTCCTGAACACAGCCTCGGAACCTGAAAGAGTCTTCAGAGGAAGGGTAGTGCTCTGCAAAGCAGATTCTGCCTCCTTGTTTTAATTTGGATTCCCCCAAATGGACCTCTCGCTCCTCCCATGAGGGTGAGACTGGCAGATCCCTTTCAGTTCCAATCTTCTATGAATGTATAAGATTTCATAGCCCTTCCATAGTAGCTGCTTATTCTCCTGGACCACTGTCTCAAACCCAGGTAAGCTAGTTTTTCCTTTGTCAGATTTAAATCCATCTTCATGTATCTTGGACAGTGGCAGTGAAGAGTCAGCTTTCCAGATAAGGGAGAGGGAGAGAGAGAGGGAAGACTACCTTGGGTGTACTGAGAGGCTGAAGAAAAAGAGGACAGAAATAACTGGGTGGAGAGGATGACAGAGAAAGACTCAGCCAAATGTATGAAAGCAAACAATCTGACTGGTTGGAGTGGAGGCACCTGGGTACAGTGTATACTCAGCTGTATCCATGTGCATCCACGTGCTTCCCCTGCAGAAAAAGGAAAACAAAGCGCTGTTACTGCCTTCTTTTCTCTTCACACATGCTCTTTCTCGGAGCTCTCATCCATTTCCTGTGTTTAATTATACAGATTACTTAAACTCTGTATCCTTGGTTTATCTTCCAAACCAGATGCATTTTTGTCTCTCTGTCGGATTTTCCCACATCAATGTCCCATTAATATTTTGGGGCAGACATTGTTTTCCTTCACCTACTTCTCTTATAGGGAGGCTGGAAAAACAAAATACTTATCCTCCTAGTCTCTCTTGGGACTGGGTGTCCATGTGGCACAATCCTGGCCGATGAGGTGTAGCAGAAGTCTACTAGAGGCTTCCAAAAAAGTTGTTTCTTTACTGATAAAAGATACATGTATTTGATATCTGCTTCTTCTCTCCTTTTTGCCTGCAATTACTACTTGAAGCTTGGCTTATGGAAACCGTATTGTAATCCCAGAAGGAAGGGCCGGGAGAAACAGACTCAAATTTTGACTTCGTTCAGCTGCTGAATTTAGATCAATAGTTGCTTACCTTCAGATTTTTTGTTTTGTCATGAAAAAACAGACCTTACTTCTGGAAACCACTCTTTGTTAGGGTTTCTATCTGTTGTCAAAACTGTTCCTAACTTAACAAGTTGATATTCAATTTGTCTAAAACTGATTTTATCTTTCTTCTCTCCACTGGGTTCTTCTCCTTACTTTCTTATATTATTAATGACACTTCTAGTCTCATACTCAAAACTTTGATATTACCTGTGTCTTCTCTGTCTATCTCCCTTTTGATACCTAACCAGTCACCATTCTTCTCTTGGCCTTTATAGTTTACTTCTTCATTTCAGGGCCTTATCATCTGGATCCGAATCTTCTCATTGTTTCCTGCTTCCAATCTGTAAGACAATGTTTTCAAATTGGCTTTGTTTTAGGGTTAGCCAGACCTGGGTCCAAACTCTGTCACCTATACCTTTTCACCATGCGATCTTGGCAAAGTTATTAAATTTTCTGAATCTCTATTTCCAAATTGTCATATTAGGCTCCAAGGACCTACTTTAATAGCTGTATTTGTGGGCAAATGCAAATATATGGTCTTTGCTAAGTGGAGAGCATAGTGTAGGGGTTAAGAGTTTGGGAGCAAGACCATATTGGTTCAAATTTCAGTTTTGATTTTTATTAATGGCGTAACTTTAGGAAAGTTATTTAGTTCTCGTAGTTGTTTTGTAGATTCCTCAGGATTTTCTATGTAGACAGTCTTGTCTGTGAATACTGGAAGTTTTATTCTTTTGGATTGTTGTGTCTTTTATTATTTATTTTTATTGCTTTGTTGCTTTGTTGCATTTCTAAGATAAAGTTGAACAGAAAGAGTGAGAATGGACTTCCTTGTATCAGGAAACATTTTTTCCTCTGTTTTTTCTTTCCTTTATTTTGAAAAAAGCTGTGTAATGTCGATGTTATTTTTAAAAAGTGTTTTATAGTTATGATCTGGCCAGGAGTTTTCTGATGTCAAATTCAATCTCTTTGAGAGAGGACTACTCAGATTTTCTATTTCTTCTTGTGTCAGTTTTGATAAGTTATCTTATGGAGTTTTATTCATTTCATCTAAGTTATTAAGTTTGTTGGCATAAAATTTTTCATAGTATTCCTTATTAATCTTTTAATGTCTAGGATATGTAGTGATATTCTCCTTCATACCTCATATTAGTAATTTGTGTCTGCTCTCTGTTTTCTTGATCAGTCTTTCTAAGAGCTTCTCAATTTTGTTAATCTTTGAAAAGAACAAACTTTTAGTTGATTTTCTTTATTGTTTGAGAAATTCATTGATTTCTGTGCCCTTTCCCCCCTTTATTCTATTAACTTTGGCTTTAACTTGCTCTTCTTTTTATGGCTTCTTAAAATGGATATTTAGATAAGTAATTAAAAATTTTTTCTCTTTTCAAATATGAGCATTGATGCTATAATTTCTCATAATCAGCAAAAAAAGGAGTCACACTTATTTTAGTATTCAATGTTTGCAAACGAAAACTTTTTTTGACGGAGAAGAACAATTAATCAGGCGGATACTGGGACCTATTGACATCCTCAACCTCATGAAGAAGATGCTGTGCAATGTGATGAACAACATCCCAACAGTGAATTCAGCAATGGGTTTCACAGGATTCTCAATATGTCTCGATAGCATAATGCCAAAAGGAGATTAAAGGAGAGTATTTTTTCTAGGGGTCCAATCAAATAGACAGCTTTCTGATGGTCTGATTTAATCCCAGGATATATTTTAGGATATTTTCAAATTGGATGGATTACTTCTCTTTCAAGAAATACTTCATAAACATTGTTTTCCACATCTGAGCTATTAATAATTATTAAAATTGGGCAACAATGACTTTGAAGTAATATTTCCCAGTAGATACGTGGAGTGCTGCTATTCCGTGTTGTTGGTTAGATGAAGAGTAATATGACTTTAGACACTGTCAAACTGAGGGAAAATTACATCCACGTTTGATAGCCAAACAAAGATCTATGTCTTAATGGTGATCCAGCCTTTCTTGTGAGGTTGTAGGGGCAAGGGTTTCTTCTGAAGGAGGAATGTGGTGCCACTCTAATACTCTAATAAATTGTGGTCAAGAGTCCACAGGTTATGCCCCAGAGCATGGACCCTATAATTGTTACCATGGAAACCAAGGAACTTGTGTCAATTGCACGGAACCTTAAAATGCTTAGCTTTGAGTAACATAATTTTCTGAAAACACTTTCATAGAATAAAATTGTAAAATGTAACCATATCAAATAGGATGACTTGACCTATAGGATTATTACCTATAATTGACCAAAAGTTCAAGAACCTCTCTTTTATTTAAATAAATGAGGAGTGCTTGATTCAGCAGCACTTACACTAAAATTGGAATGTTACAGAGAAGATTAACATAGCTCCTGCACAAGGATGACTTGCAAATTCATGAGGTGTTCTATATTTTTAAATATGTGCGGGGGCAGATTAAGTGCCCATCTGGGCACTAAATTTATTGGGGTGATCACTTTGTGAGTTAAATATATCTCTAATCATTACACTGTACACCTGAAACTAATATAATATTGTATGCCAATTATAATTGAAAAAAATATTCTTAAAAATAAATAAATGGGGAAATAATTTTTAAAGGCCCTTAGAAAAAGCTTAATTTTTAGAGATGTTGAAAACAAATAGAAAAGATCTTTGACGGTAAGCAGAAATTACTTGGAACTTAAAATTTTGAGTCTTGATTTTGTATATGAAATTTCAATTCTGTTTAAACTCCATATGAAGGCATAAATGCCTTGCCTGGTGTTCAGGTTCTGCAGCTTTATTCTTCTAGTCATTGATTGGTTATTTGTTGAACGTGCTGCAGAAAAAGTTGAGTTCTTGAATGTTACACGTTTTCTTTATCAACTCTTTAAACAAACTTTTGGGATATAAGAAAGTTCTTTCTTCAGTGTCTCTTGCCACTCCGTTTGTCACTCTTCTGTCTCCTTCTCCCTGCCTCATGCTCTTTTCCTCCTTCCTCAACCCAAATGTGCTGTAGAAAAAGGATCATACATTAGTCATCTACTTTCCTTTGGCTCATTCATTTATTCATTCATTTATTCATTTAGAGATTTTACTCTCTGTTTTCCATGTGCCAGAAACTTTTGGTAGGGATTGGCTAGTGAGAAGAATTGACAAGGCCCCTAACCTCATGAATTTAAATATTAGTTGGGAAGACATAAATTATTTCAGTCAGTCCTTCATAAAACTATTGAGTAACTACTGTGGGCTAGGTACTGTTCCAGGTGGTAAGGAATACAGTAGTGAACAAAACAGGAAAGGTCAGGTTGTAGTAAAATCAATGAGGCCAAAGATAGGAAGATACGGAGTGATGGAGAAGGGGGACAGACAAATCTATACTACAGCGTCAGAGAGTGATAAGACCAACAAAGGGAAAAAAGGCAGAGAAAAGGAGAAGAAACCGAGTAGCGGTCTTATTTTAGAGGGTACTTGCAGGTCCTTCTGCGGAAGTAACGTGATCAAAGACCTTGAATAAACTGAGAAGCCCCATAGTGTGAATTTAAATCAGTGTTATTCACACTTTACTAACTAAGCAGATGAGATATTTTAGTGAACATAGGTGGGGCTAGTACCTGGTGTGAGGATACAGGCTGAATAAATATGGTACCACACTTTTGTTTGGTTACTAGGCCTCATTTGGAGAAAATGCCTACAGTATATTATTGCTTTTGTTAATGAAATAGACAAAGGTAATTTCAAAAAACAGTTGAAAGGAATAAATTTTGAAATTTCGGTTTATCCTTTAAATATTATTATTTAAATATATTTAAAATACTGTTCACTTCAGTTTTTCTTTATTGTAATTTTTGAGGAAAAGGAAAGCTACCCCTAGAGAGCTGATAAATGTCATACAGATCAGGAAAAGTACTATTATTTAAATGAGGTTCTAAAGATATACTTGCTTTTGGGTGTGGGTGCTGATAGCTGACTGATGGTGGTACCAACATCCCCATTCTACTAATGGACTTTTGGGTTTCGTGTTCAGCCAGTTTAGTTTTATCGGCAATGAATTTATCTGGCTCCCCTGTGGGATTAGTGTTCTCTAAGACAGTCCCCTCAGACAAATGTACCACAGCAAGAAAATGGTCCAGGATACTTAGAAACTCCAATAATTTCTCATTTTAAGGATTTTTTCATTATTTTAAAGAATTTTTCCATCATTATTTCACCATTTGCCTTTCGATCATGTTTTTGTATTGAATTCCTATATTCTCCTTATCAACTAATTAAATGATATGGCAATATGTTTATAAATTTTTTCATGTCAGAAATTGAAGACCGTTTGAGCACAGTAAATCCCTGGTGATGTTAAGGTGCCACGCATGCAGCAGACTCATTGCAAATATTCCCTGGTGGTATTTAAAGGTCTGATTTGTAGAGTTAGGACTATTCTAGTCAGTAACCAGGTTTTACATTTTATTTACTGAAAATAATTTAAATACTTAGACTAGGAGTCCCTGTTTAATTATCCAGATCATCAGAACATAAATAGGGGAGTCCTTTATTGATACAAAAAGGTGCAATTACAGAAAATACCAACGGGACCGTATAATAAAGCAGCTTCATCTAGACGGCAGATCTCCAAAGCAGGGCTGAACTTGGATGCCAGCTGTCTGAATGGGAATGCAATTTTATCGTGCTCTTTCATCTCCTTGTGCTGTAACTGTACATTATCAGTTTGTGACTGCACCTTATCTTTTCCTCCATTGAATTTTACATTATTTCTGTTACTTTACTTCCTATCTTTTCAGCACTTCTCTGGATATTTATCTGAACTATTTTAGAGGTTCATTTTAGAATTCAACATTTAACAGATTATGGATATCAAAGTAAAGCTCATTAAAAAAAAAAACCTTTGTATTTAGATAATTAATTTTTTTGGTCTCTATCATTAGAAGTCCTAACCCTAACTATCTAAATTGCCCAAATGAGCAAGAAAACTGCTCCTCAGAGGAGCTTACAGAAATCAAAAGTGAACACGACTTAAGCCTGGTATTTATTGTTTTGGATTATCTGAAAGAGAATCATAAAGTAGTCAATTGCAAAATTGAAATAACTTTAAAATATGTATATTTTATTTACAACATTTAGAGAAAGAATATACGTATTAGAGAGAACAGAGAGTGGATGGTAATAAAATAAACAGTAAGATGGAATGATTTGAAAAATGCTGGAAAACTATCTAAAAGGGGAATTTTCTTCTTTCCATTTTAGTTGAGCTAACTTTGACTTATTAATTTTTCTTTTATGTATCACCTACTATTGATTTTTATCTACCAGTAGAGAATTTTGCAGGCAAGTTCTGCCATGTAAGAATGCCTCCACAAATAGAATAGCATTTGAATCTATTTCTTTTGTATCTAGATAAGCAGCACAGGCATAAAATTGATTTTATGTGCTGAAATCTACTTATTGCTATAATTACATAGCAGAAACTTTATTGATGGAAGTTATCTCATAGAATTTATTTTGAGGGAATTAAAAAAAGATTTTTAAAAATAAAAAATGAGTAATGAAGGAAATTATAGAGGGAAAAGAAAACATTTTTTAAAAATGCTCATTCATGTTTAGATGCTAAAACAGTTCTGGGAGACAGGGAGACAGCACGACTCTTTGACGTGACACATGATGTAGTTGCTGCTGCCACATCCCTTCCTTTTCCCTTGGTTTGTGAGAGCTGTTGCTGGCTTGCAGCTGAGAGCTGACAATATTCACACACCCTCTGCTTCTTTCTAAGAGGGTTACAAGTTGACATGTATTGACAGGTCCTTCTCCTTCCCAGAAGGAAATGACAGGAGCTTATGAAAGGTAATGGACTATGATTTAAACTTCATTTTAACTGGGGCAAAACCAAAGAATTTCTGGCTTATAATTATTATAGTCCTACAAACCCTATACTGGGAAGAAATCATCTTAAAATTTTAGTATGTTATGGATATTATGGATATCAAAGTGAAGCTCATTAAAGTAAAGCTCATTACAGTATTTTTTCTATGAGTGTTTTTTCTTGTTTGAGCTCTTGTTTTAAGACTTCATGCCTCTTAAAATTAGCATTATAGGATGATCATTTTTCTAGGTTATTAAAAATCCTTTGTAAATATAACTTTTATTGGCTGAAATCATATAGCTCATATGGCTTTTTTCTTGGTAGTCAATTAAGACAGTTAAAAATGATTATTGCCATTATCAATACTGCTATAACTTTTCATATTAAGTTTTCCCTGTTTTATCATAAGATTACTTCCTTATAATAGAGATAGCTATAGAACTAAAATTAGTTAATGTGTGTAAAGAGAGTTAAAATTTGGACATCTTCAAATAAGTTTTCATCAAGACAGTAAGATGGCTGCTATTATTTATATTTTACAAATAAGGAAACTGAAGTTTGAAAAAGTTAAATTTTTTGTCCAGGATCACACAGCTGGTAAGTGCCAGGAACCAAATGGGATGAAACCCATTCCTTTTTTACTGTAACAGTGTTTCGAGTATGTTCCTTGGAATATTAATAGATAGTGCAAGGAAAAAAAAGTCTCATGATAAGCAATTTGAAAAATGTCAAGCTAAAATTAAGTAAGATCTTTTCAAATGTTTTCGGAGCCCCGGACACCACCATAAAGATGATCCGTGGCTGTAAAACCCTGGAGAACTATGTGCTCCAGCCCCCTCCTGCAGCCCTCTGCTCTCTCACTGCATGCCGCCTCACCTCCTTGTGTGCTGTTTGGATGCTCAAGTGCCCCAGGATTGCCAGCATGACTATCTCTTCTAACTCTTTACCCTAACACTGCTCCTCCTAATCTGAGCTTCCAGATGCCGTGTAAGGAACCATTGTCAACCTATTTGCCTTGGCCAGATATTCCCAGTTGATTGTGTCTAGTCTCCCTCTCTGTTCAGTCTCTTTGGGTTACCATTTTTTCCCTGAGCCCTGTCTTGTACCTCTCTCAGAAGCCAATCTCTTAAATAGGACAAGTAGGACAGATACCTTGGCCCATACCTGAAGCTGGACACAGAATGGTAGGGCACTGCTTTATACTTCTCTATCTTGCATCCGTTTCTTCAGAGGCTAATTTGAGCCAACGTGCTAAACCTTGCAGAAATGTTTGTAGTTTATTTTAGAATTCCTAGAGATGTCACAGCCTTAACCCAAAGGAAATAAGGATGAAATTCACACAATAAGAATATCTGCCTGGTGGCTCTTTTTCTAGTCACATGGATAGATGTGTGCCTTCTAAACAAACCCTAATCCTACCATACCTACCCAGGACATACCATTTCCCAAGCATCTAGGCAAATTGAAGATTTTTTGTACATGGTTTCTAAATTTAAGAACCTCAGATTACCCAGAATGCTGAAAACCTGATGAAATCTTAGTTGATCAGGCTGCACTGTTTTAGAACACAAGATTAATTTCTTGATAAACAACAGTAAGCAAATGGCTGAAAGCCAAACAGTAGAGTTATTTACGATGAGTCTTTAATTATCCAGATCATAGAGAAGTTAAATTCATACAAATTTATCCCAATTATTCTTCAAACCTTGGCATAATTTAATAATTCTTGTGGCAATGGTATTTATAAGTGATATTTAATATGACTACTTTTCTAAAGCATACTGAATATCCTTCTTTTTACTTGATGATTGAGGCTCAGTGTGCTGAATTAGCATCCTGTGTTATAATATGGTAATTCTGAAGTATGTGGATGATCTGTTTCAACGCCAAATGCCCCCAGTGTTGCCTTTTTTTTTTTTTTAAGTTTTGCTTATTTTTATTTTATTTGCCTGACTCTATTGCCCAGAAGCTGTTGCTTCTTGCTTGCTGCCTCTAGGTGTCTGTCCCATCTCCCTCTCTTGCACAAACATATCTGCTTCTAATTCTTTGGACTTAGAATTCAGGTTAGCTAGGTTTATTGGAGCTGTATATGTAATATAAGTGCATGCAGTTTGCCCCTGAGGATTGCTCTTTTGAGTAAAGTGTGTGGATTTCAGAGTTCTAGTATTTTAAGGCTTTCATTTTGGTTATATAATGCCTTTTAAACTTACTTGCTATATGAACTCACATATATGATTTTTTTCTTAATAACTGAGATTCCCAGATAAATATCCTCTGAATAGTTGAGACATTACTGTAATGAGATTAATTTATTTTTTCAACAAAAATTTACTGAATGCTTAGGAAACACCTGGTGATTAGGATTCTTCACTGAACAGAACAAGATTCCTGCTCTTCTAGAATTTACATCCTAACAGAGAAAATAGATAAAAGACAATAGGCATAATAAATAATTTACATGTTACAGTTGAAAGTAATATATATTGTAGAAAAAGAAAAACTCAACCAAAACAAGTAGAGCCCAGTAAGAGATTAGGAGTGCTAGTGGGGGTGGTAAAGATTGTAATATTAAATAAGTTGGTCAGAATATCGTTCAGTGGGAAAGTGTGATTTAAGCAAAGAGACAAGGGAGTGAACCAAGCATATATTTAGGATAAGGAGATCCTGGCAATAGGAACAGCCAGTGCAAAAGCTCTGGAGTTGGTGTATGTATGGATTGCTCAAGGTACAGTAAGGAGGCTATTGTGGCTAGAGTGAAGTGACCAAGGGGAAGATTAGAAGAGGAAGTCAGGCAGAGAATGAGGGCAGATCATGTAGGACTTGACAGCTATTAGAAAGGCCTTGGTTTTTACTCTGAGTAAAACAGGGAGCCACTGTAGGGTTTTGAGGAGAAAATGGCATAACCTGACTTGTTCTTAAAAGATCACTATGATAGCAATGTCGAGAAGATGCTGTGGTGAACAGGAAAATGATGGAAAAAGAGAGAACTATTAGGAAGCTATTGCAGTGAACCAAGTGAAAGGTGATGGTGGTTCAGATCAGAGTGGCAGCAGTGGAGATGGCGAGAAGAAGGAGAGTACATTTCGGAGGTAGAACCCGTTGGACTTACTTGTGAATTGAATGTGGGAGTGTGTGAGAATGAGGAGTCAAGGATAATTCTAAGGTTTTTGGGCCTGGGCCATTGGAAAGATTACGAACCCATTTATTATGATGGGGAAGGCTAGAGATAGAGATAGGACAGGTTTGAAGGGAATGAGTTTCATCTTGGACGTGCTGAGTTTGAGATGTCTGTTAGATGTTCAGTCGGAGATGGTGAATAGGGAACTGGGTATGTAACTCTGAAGTTTGGAAGAACAGACTGAGCTGAAGGTATAAATTTGGGAATTATTAATACATAGATAATATTTAAACCCATGAGGTTGGAGAACATCACGGAAGTAAGTGTTAAAGGGGACAAGGATTAAGCCCTGCCATCCTCCAATAAGAGCTCAGGGGGAGGGTGTAACTAGCAGAAGAAGCTGTGTAGCAGTGACCAATGACATAAGAGGAAAACAAGGGAATGTAGAATGTGTCTAGAAGGCAAGTGAAGATGTTTCTAAGTATCCAGGTAGATAATATCATGTTAACAAAACATTAGAAAAAAGAGCACAATCTGGGTTTGCATTTGAAGTGTTATATCTTACAAATGACATGGATAATAGGTCTATTTTCCGGCCTGGTTGGAAATGGGTGGGTCGCAGACTCTGCCAGGTCTTGGAATGTTATGAAGAAGATGGCAGGAATGAAAACAAAAATAAAATATCTCACACAAAATGTGTGGGGCAAATGCATAGCCTGTGGCTTAAACTGGAATGAGATCATCCACCTAAAATGTGGGTAAATGGGAAAGTCCAGGTACAGAAAGATGAAAAATATAGAGGTGCAGAGGACAAGAGGAGGGATATTATGAATACAATTATGAAAACGTAGGGTGTTATTTCTTCATAACTGATGGAGAAAAGAATGGAGGCCACATCGCCGTGATAAATACTGAACAGCAAGGAAGCAAACTATCGCAGCTGAGGCATGCAGGCTGCTGTGAAACTCAGAAGTGATATTATCAATAAAGCCAGAGTTGGCAAGTGATTAACAAATAAACAACATATGGCTCATTGGTTGCCATGTCCCTGAAAACGTCTCTCAGGAAATAGTATGCCTCTGTACATGATTTTCTGGTTGGTGCACATTTGCTTTTGATACATATGGCAGTTGTGAAATTGTAACTACCCAGTTTACCTAAGAAAAAATGCTGCTAAAAAGATAACTACAGACTTCCGGTTCTGAACAAATGGATTTAATTCTCCCGATTTCTCCCACTAAATACATATGGCCCTCTGTTGTTCTCTCCCCTTCTCCTGCTTCTGTTTACTTCTTTCATGGGAAAATCTGATCTCCCAAACTTAGGACCCCCTGTGTGTTCCTGCAGCCTGACCTGGTCCTTCACGGCACATGTGAAAATATTAAACACTTCTCTACCTACTCGTTCAGTGCCTGTGTCCTAGGTAACTTCTATAATGGCATGCTCTCTGTTCCCTTCTCAGGAACGAGCCCCAGCATCATAGTCACACATAGTACATTGCTTGATGTAAGGGTAACAGATTAATATGCATCGAACAAAAATTTCATAAAGTATCCTTTAAAAAATTATTGTTTCTGTGCGAGAGTCATATATTTCAATACATTTGATTATTATCTCGTCCAGATGATGAATTTCCTGCTGTTGAGAAGCCCCCATTTATCCAGAGATACATCAATGGTGAATTGATTATTTTGACTCAGTGATATATACATTAGGAAAAAGTGACCCATAAATTTCTATGGCTAGATAATACAAGCAGATTTTTTGAAGGACTTTGTTATACATAATTAATGTTGACTTTTGAACTTTTATGTAAGAAAAATATTGACTAGTTTGTCCTTTTAAAAAATCCCTTATTTGTTGGTATATGTTATAAAATTTGAAATGTATATGTATTCATATTCCCTTTTTTTGGTAGTTTTGGTCATGCTAAGAAAGAAGTTGTATACAAATTAATAGAAATACTACTCAACTTATAAAAAAGTAATACAAACTTCTATTTTGATTCAAGTATTTCTTGTTCACCAGTAAATACACTTTATACATCTTATATACTTCCTACACAAAGTGGATGCCAAGTAAAATTTTATTTGATAGTTGAATAAACATGGTACCTGCAGAAGTACCATCCAGAGATCCTGTACTTCTACACAGGTTGGTGAACTCCTACTTTTATTTTGTTTGGATTTTAAATGGATATTCAGATGAGATGGGTGTGACAAGATGTGGGTGGATGACACGATCTCTTCTGCCCAATAAAAGAGCAGCAGTGAGTCCAGATCCTGTCGGATACAGCTGGGCATCTTCAGATGCCTGTGAAAAGGACCTTAATTTAGAGCATCCGTGGCTAAACTCTGGAAAGCATCGACCTACACTGCCTTTTTGTGGGGACACTTTTGGGGAGCCAAACTCTATGACATGTGGACATAGCATCGTCTAAGGTGACTTCTCCTTGGTCATGGAGACTGAGAAAAGGCTTGTCTGTCCAGAGTGCTTTCAGTTTTGTGGAAGAAGCAAATCCATGAAAACCTGGCACTGGGCAATTGGATCAGCTTTACAAAAGAGTTAGAGCCAGCACTGAATGTGAACCTGTGAATTTGGCCTGGAATAGTGAATTTCTGTGTGACCATGAATTAGTTTCCTATAGCTGCTGTAACAAATTGCCACGAATAGGGTGGCTTAAAACAACAGAAATTTATTGTTTCACAATTCTGAAGATTTAGTAGTCAAAAAGCAAGGTGTCAGCAGGGCCATGCTTCCTTTAAAGGCCCGAGGGGAAGATTTTTTCTTGCTTTTCTCTAGCTCCTGGGGGTTGCTGGCAGCCCTTGGCATTCCTTGGCATTCCTTGGCTTGCTGCATCACTCTGAGTCTCTCTGCCTCCTTCATACCATGCATGACCTTCTTTCTTCGGTGTCTCTTTCTATTGTCTTCTCCTCTTATAAGGACACGGATCGTGTTGGATTTAGAGCCCATTGTAGTCCAGTATGACCTCATCTTAATTACATCTGCAAAAACACAGTTTCTAAATAAGGTCACATTCTGAGTTCCGGGGGACATGAATTTTTGAGAGATACTATTCAACCCCGTACAGACAGTACTAGAAAAGCTCAGAAAAGAATTGACCTATTCCATTTACGTGAACTATTTTGAAGACCGCTGTTTAATATTGTGTAAATCCAACTTCTGCTTCACTTGTCTCAGGAGAGAGAGAATCAGGATGGTCTTTTTGTTCTATGTGTAT
>NW_011888783.1:17130755-17133000 GCF_000151845.1 Pteropus vampyrus | reverse complement strand
GAAATTCATAACCAAATTTTATTTGTTAATTCCTGTGTTTGTTTTTAACCCTCAGTCACTGTCCATGTGAATATGTTTAGTCTATACCATTTGTCAGTATTTGGAAGAAATCATTTATGTTGCTGCTTTTACCTGTTTGATAGAGTCAGGCAAATCAGTCATGCTTTTTGAAGAGAGTACAAATTATTGTTTGATAGGATTCTTTGACAGGAGTATCTTTTCAACTAGTCTGCCTCTTTTTGGCCAAAAAAGAAAAAAAAAAATTTGGACATAGCTATTGGGCAGTGTTTTTACCACACTTTCTTCTATGAGTTTCACCTTCCATGACAATTCTGAAACCATCTTCAAGGAGAGCTACAAACAATTTCTGCATTTCATTTCTTCTTTCCTTTCTTTTTCTTTTCTTTCTTTTTTTTTAATTGTCCTGCTTTTAGTCACGTCTGCTGTCTTTAGCTACAAAAAAATTATGGCAACTTCAAAATGTGCATAATTGGCTTTTGGCTGTTGTTATAAGAGTCATAGTTTTGCATAGTTATAGTTCAGGATTTTCCCACGCAAGATATAAAAAGGTTTGGGCTCATTTATATATCCATATAGATAAAATCTTTATCTGAAATAAACATATAAACACTTCCTATGCTTTTTAGGTCTACTTCTGTGTGTACCACCTAATAACTGTCTGTGGTCTGGGTCTGCCAGCATCTTCTCTGTTGAGTTCATTGTGGGAAAAATAAAGAGTGACACTAGGTGCCATAGTCTTTAGTGATTCATGTTGTTTTGATGCATGAGTTTTTTATTGACTGAGGCAAAATGTATGCATTGTGTATGCACAGACATGTCTGAGTCTCTATCAGGTGAAATCTTGAGAGCTGTTGAAGTCAGGGAGCTCAGGGTCATTGAAAGAATGAATGCACTAATAGTCATTCATACAAGAAATGTATTGCTATTTTAAAACGTAAAGAGGAAAAATATATCTATCATTAAAAAAAAAAAACAACACATAATTTTACTTGGTAGTGTGTTATAGGGACTTTCCCTAAAACGGAAAATATCGCTATAGTCTCGTGCTTATAAACAAAACATTTGATTTATCACCTTTTTTTAGCAATTCCAGTAGGAAGTTGCACTAGTTTATGGGAGCCAGTAGATATTTTGCAGCCAAAAGGAAAAAAAAAAAAAAGCTTCTATGGATTTATCAAGAAATCACACTTCCTGGAATGAATGCTCAGGCGAAAGAGTGCCAGCTGGATGCCCTGGTGACGTTAGCGTAATCAGTTCTTGCCAAAGACCTTGCTCACTGTTCTGCACTGTAGTGATGATGCTGGGGATTCCCATATAACTCCAAAGTACCAAATGTGCAGTATATTTACTGCACATAAAAATATTTATGACCTACTGGTTTGCATGAAAAAACGGCAAAGGCCAAGATGGAAAACCAGAAATTGACTGCATATCCATGTGATAATTTCTTTTAAAAAATTCAAAAAGGCCAAACTTTTCAAAAATCTTACTGTAAAATTGATGCTCTGAGTAGACGCATTCTCCTTATGCCATAGCTCTCCTTGCATTCCTCCAGCACTGAATGCCACCAGGGATGATGCGCATGCGTCTCGAGAAGCACATGCATTCCGATGAGGAACACAGGCTTTGGCTCACCTTTTTCATTTCCTCTATGTAAATGTAGAACAAATCTTGATATTCTGGAGCAGGTAGAACCAGAGCTGGGCTACGCTGTGAGACTTGAAGGCATTTCTTGGGTACCGATCTATGAGGTTCTAAAACATCTACAGAAATAAGAAATGGAGAAAGTTAGACTTTACTAGATTCTCCAGATAAAATACATGACATCCCATTGAATTTGAATTTCAGATAAAGGACAAATAATTTTTAAATATAATTATGGCCTGATTATTGCAATGGAATATACTTATACTAAAATATTTTTTGTCCTTTATATGAAATTCAAATGGTTTCTTGTATTTGTATTTGCAAAAATCTGGCAACTCTAGGCTTACCACACTCTTCACACAAAGAATGCTCTTGAGGGATGGGAGATCACTTTAATAAGGTGCTCATGACTAACCACAGAAAGTTTAACTCCCTTCTAAAGAGGGCAGTACTAATTAGATGCAAGCTTAGTTTTTGTTGGTGGTGGTGGTGGTGTGTGTATGTACAGCCACTTTTGTTTGATTGTTGAGCAGGGCATAGAAATCTGGGCCATGGCTGAGCTGCTCGAGGGAACACA
>NW_011888783.1:17128464-17130705 GCF_000151845.1 Pteropus vampyrus | reverse complement strand
GGCCTGATTATTGCAATGGAATATACTTATACTAAAATATTTTTTGTCCTTTATATGAAATTCAAATGGTTTCTTGTATTTGTATTTGCAAAAATCTGGCAACTCTAGGCTTACCACACTCTTCACACAAAGAATGCTCTTGAGGGATGGGAGATCACTTTAATAAGGTGCTCATGACTAACCACAGAAAGTTTAACTCCCTTCTAAAGAGGGCAGTACTAATTAGATGCAAGCTTAGTTTTTGTTGGTGGTGGTGGTGGTGTGTGTATGTACAGCCACTTTTGTTTGATTGTTGAGCAGGGCATAGAAATCTGGGCCATGGCTGAGCTGCTCGAGGGAACACAGGAGTAGCTGAGGGCTGCCACTGGCTGGTCCTCCTCTGCTTTCCCCTGTTCCGTGTTCAGTCCCTCTGCTAAGTGAACAGTGAACCAATAGTCAGAGAATGCTTGGAGTGGCTCCCAGTTATCAGCCCACCCAGGACAGTCACACATGTCTGGGTGGCCCTGATTAAAAATATGGTGGGTAAGAGTCCAGTTCTGGGCTACCCACACTGACTACGAGATTGGAGGAAAGTTACTAAAGCTCGGTTTCTCCATCTGTAGGATAATAATACCCATCTTATAAGGCTATTACGAGGATTAGATGAGTTAAAGCAAGCATACTGATTGGCCATGAATGAGAGCACAATAAATGCCAGCTGCTATTTTGTACTATAATTCTCCAAAACATAGTGCTTGTCAGGTTGTTATAGTTGTTTACCTCAGAGTCTTTCTTAATTGAACGTACAAAGCTTAAAGAGAGAGGATACCTCCTGTTCATGTATCCACAACATGTGACTTGGAGATATTCAGTAGGCACTGCACTGGGTAAATAAGTTGAAGAATGTTGACATTTGTTGTCTCATGAATTTAAGAAATAAACTCCTCTGGTTGGGTCCTGAGCAGTCACACTTACAGAACTGGTTCCCTGGATCAGAACTTCCAAACTGAAGTGCAGCATTGTTAGCCTGAGAGGCTGATTCTTTCAGCCTGTGGGGTGGCGTGAGCTTCAGTGGTGGCTTGGGGACATGACTCAGTTTAGCCTAATAATTTAATTTTCTATGTAAATGTTCAGTTGTTACAAATAACACATATTGTTTGGTACAAATTTTGAAAAATAAAACAGGTTTTAGCTAGATAAAGTTTGGAAAGATATATGGTAAATTGAGTGTGTTTGAGGAGGTTGTAATTGTGGGTGATTGTTTGCCCTAATGTTTGTCCCAAATGCATTTCTTAATTAACAGAGGATAAATCCTCAGAAGTGTTATTTTAAAGAACAATTTTAATGTTGTTTTGTAAATGTTAATTTATATGCACCTGCAAGTAAGTAAACTCAACAAAAATGCAAAATAGATATAGTTGCTTTATTGTGAACAATAAAGCAGATTTTGTGAAGGTTAAATAAAAGTCCACATTTAATTTATGAAGAAAAATGTCTGTTTCTCAAGGAAAAATAAAAAGCCATCCTATAGAAAGTAATAACTGTTGAAACTTGGACACTGATACAAAGAGAATTTTTAAATTTGGAGAATAAAAGTAAACAAATTTAAAATAGAACAAAAGAGGGTCGGCTTTAGCTCAAGAGGTTACTTTGTCATGGCAGACTACTAAAAGAGCAAAAGATTATTTTAAAATTTATTTATGAAATGAATTTAGTGAATCAATGATTCATTAAATGCTTAATATGTTTGTCGAATGAATATGTGAATAACCAGCACCTACTAGGTACCAGGCACTATGCTAGGCAATCAAAGTGTCAGATGTCGTCCCTGAGCTAAAGTTGCCCATGGCCAGGGGGAAGAGTCAAGTTTATTTTCTTATCAAACATTTTGTGCGTGTGCGTGTGCATGTGCGTGTGTGTGTGTGTGTGTGTGTGTGTGTGTGTGTGTTTGTACTGGTTGTGTTACAAACCCAGGATTACTAATTCATCTTAAGCATCTGCTTTCTGAATCTGCTCAGCACCCAGATCTTCCTGGAAACTTCAATAACCACTTTTTCTATCTCTTTCTTGGATTTAAATTCATTAGGTTGACCTCCATCTGAGTGGCTGGATTGTTTTCCCTTTCATTTAGTGATTTTAGCCTACTAGGAAATGTAGTGCCACTTTTTGTACATTTATATTGGTTTTTAAAGATCATTTCTGTCGGCGTGGCATTTTCTTTCCCATAAATGTTCACGGGTGCCTGAAAAATCCAGATCTTTC
>NW_011888783.1:17124662-17127699 GCF_000151845.1 Pteropus vampyrus | reverse complement strand
AATTTATTTATGAAATGAATTTAGTGAATCAATGATTCATTAAATGCTTAATATGTTTGTCGAATGAATATGTGAATAACCAGCACCTACTAGGTGCCAGGCACTGTGCTAGGCAATCAAAGTGTCAGATGTCCTCCCTGAGCTAAAGTTGCCCATAGCCAAGGGGAAGAGTCAAGTTTATTTTCTTATCAAACATTTTGTGCATGTGCGTGTACGTGTGCGTGTGTGTTTGTACTGGTTGTGTTACAAACCCAGGATTACTAATTCATCTTAAGCATCTGCTTTCTGAATCTGCTCAGTACCCAGATCTTCCTGGAAACTTCAATAACCACTTTTTCTTTCTTGGATTTAAATCCATTAGGTTGACCTCCATCTGAGTGGCTGGATTGTTTTCCCTTTCATTTAGTGATTTTAGCCTACTAGGAAATGTAGTGCCACTTTTTGTACATTTATATTGGTTTTTAAAGATCATTCCTGTCGGCGTGGCATTTTCTTTCCCATAAATGTTCACGGGTGCCTGAAAAATCCAGATCTTTCACTGTATAAGATGGTTTGTTAATATTAGAAGGAATCAGTAATGTGAACAAGGGATCATGCCACATGAGTAATAAATCATAATTATTAACACATATAGAGCATTTACTATTATAATCAAATAAAGCTATAATAAAACTCATTTGGCACCTTTAATGATTTGTATATTTGTTCTTGAACAGCATTGTAATTAGGGACAAATGGTTCCTGTGATGTTCAAAGAAATGACTGTTATTAGTATTACTTACATACAGTCAAGCCACATTTTTAGTTTTCCTGATTCCATGTACCCTTTCATCATCTTCACACGCCACTGACGCTTGCAGATGAGGAAAGACAAAGGTCCGGAATTTACTCATTAACAGCTGGAGGGCCCTTGTCCTTCATCTCTCTTTGCCCCAGCCTTGAGGATTTCTGTGTCCTCTTCCTGTGGCTCCTCTGCCATCCCAACCAACCCCCACTCTCCAACACCAGCACCTTTTTGATTAAAGCTGCGGCCTGCTTTACCCCACTGTCCTGGAGCAGGGAAACAAGAAGCTCTAAAGCCAGAAGAATGGGGATTACCTGGTGACGTGGGAGGGAGACAGACTGTCTGCATGATCACCATGCACGTGTGGTGAGTAAGGGGAGAGGGCTGAGAATTGTACAAATTGGCTCTGTACCCCTGATATCTAGGAGAGCACCTGCAGAGAGGTAGAAGGAGAAAGGTTTTCTAAGTAAGGTATGTGTGTTATTTAGTGTCCGAACTAGGATACTTCTGAGAGTGTTAATTATTAAGACATATGTGGCCCTAAAGCTCTGTCCTAATTAGTCTCCACACATTTGCCTCTTTCTCCTCTAGCTCACTCCCTTCTAGAAGACTAGTTTTCCAAAATGATAGTTTTGATTTTTTGGTCTCCTTAAAATTTCTGCTGACCCTCCCATGATTAACAGAATAAAGTCTGTACCCTCCGTGGTTCGCATTCCAGCCCTGTCCTCATAAGGTCCCAATCTTATTTTTCAGTTTTCCTCTTTGAGAAACCATTAGAATGAAACTTTGAGCCACTGGAACTACTAGACAGTAATTTCCTACCTCAGTGCCTTTGCTCATTCTTTATCATCTTGTTGCCTGAAAACCTTTTGTTTGTGCTGATACAGTTTCTGCCCATTCTCCATGACCCAGTTCAAATTTCAGCTACAATGCTGCGTAAAGCCGAGAATTGGAAGAAAAAAGTTCTCTGTGAATTCTTCTCTATTCATTCCTGCCTCCTCTAGTTCTGAGCCCCCAGGAATTTTTATATAGACCTCTGTATACCTTTACATGGACGCATATGACTGCTTTTATCCTTGCATTATTGTCATTAGATAGAAGTCTTAGATCCCCTTATTGATCAAAAGTTGTTTCAGGGCAGAATCAAAGTCCTTTTCTTCCTGTGACTCTCAAAGAACTTTTCACTGTACTTTGCATGTGGTAGACATGCAACAGATTTATTAAATGATAGAGGTTAGAGATAGAAATTCAGAATTTCGATGTCTTTTCTCTGGGCTTGGGTGAAGAAAAGCTGAGGGACAAAGGTATTTCCTGTTTTGCTTGATCACAGACTTGGGACTGGATGTGTATGAGCATCTGATTCTTCCTGGCCCTGAGGAGCAGCTTCCTATTCTTCACAGGAGGCCTAAGAGGTCAACCAGCTTCTGGCATTTAGCAAGTCTGTTATAGTCTCTCAAACTAAAGCTGTGTCTTTGGCGTGGATGGAGAGTCACAATATCTATTTACTAAATAGACCATACATGACTGTAACAAGGTCCCTTTCTGATATTGACTTTGACCAGCCACTGGCCCTTTAGGAGCTCTGTCTCTAGGGATCTCATTGCTTAGGTAGTCATAATTGCTGGATATAATAATTCAAACTTCGCCTGAAATTTTATGCAAGTTCAGCTTTCTTTTTATTAAATCAGCATTCTATACACCAGCCTACTTACCTTGGACTATTAATTCTCATCACTTTGAAAACCAAAATGACTAACAGTTAAAAGAAAGACTGTCAAATTGAATCTTCATCCCTAACTAATAATAATCCCTGCCATATGTCCTTGGCACAAATCATGTTGCTGCCTGGGGTGTTTCATTCTCTCCAGTGAGGCGTGTTAGAAATTTGTGTTGGTGAGGACTGCTTTTGCCATTTCACACTCTGAAGGGGTACCAGGATGAAATTCAAGGCATCTGTTTTCTGTGGCATTTGTAGTGTTGGAACTATGGAAATGAGGTGTCTTAGTAGGTGGGTATGACAAAAAGTTTTAATGTAACAAAAATTTATAAAATATCGCATTTTCTCTATTAGGCAATTCTAATTTTATTTAACAGTCTACTCACTGTTGAAGTCTGAGCACTGTGAAAGAAAAGGGAATTCGAATTCCCTTAAGAAATATATCCTACCATGCCTTAAATGATCTTTAGTTTACCAATAATCTTTAGCTGATAGGACCCTGTACCGTATATTTTTGGTATATAAGCTATAGGCTA
>NW_011888783.1:17121455-17123637 GCF_000151845.1 Pteropus vampyrus | reverse complement strand
TATGTCATTTCTGGATCTATTTCTACCTACTTTTTTTTCTGATTATGAGCCACATTTTCCTATTTCTTTGCAGATGTAGTAATTTCTAATTATGTGCTAGACATTGTGCTGGTATGATATTGAGACTCTGGATTTTGTTTCTTTAAAGGATGTCAGCTTCTGTTTTATAGGCTGTTAACTTACTGGTCAATCAGCTTGTTTTTGTTGAGGCTTATTTTAAGCCTTGTTAGAGGAGATCTTGGGCGAGATTGGCCTTTTTGGAGTCTCAGTTGAATGTCCAGGGTGTTCAGTGAGATCTGTATACTCTGGCTGTCAGAGATACTATATACTGTGTAACCTCTAGAATTTCCGTTCAGCTTACACTCCCCAGGAACTGATGTCTGCCAGGCTTCTCTATATGAGTATTGACCTGCATATTTGCAGCCAATGACTTAAGACCAATGTGCTCAATTTTGGGGCTCTTTCTAGGAACAGTTCCTTCTCTCTGGTTCATTTCACTACAAATTCCAACCACCTCAGGATCCTGAATTCTAATCACTGCCACACCAGCTCAGTGAGACTGCCATGCTTTGCTTGGGTTCTCTGTCCCTTTTGGTGTTCCAGAAAGTGTCTCCTGGCAAAATATTAAAACTATTATGTGGATTGCCACTTGTGTTTTGCTTCATTCTGGGATCCTAATTCTGTGTTATCTGTTATTCAGTTCTGAAAGCACTGAATTTATTTGCTTCATGTATTTTGTTCAATTAATACATTTTTTATTGTAGAAGTGTTAGTCAGTTACTCCATTATAGCCAGAAGTAGAAGCTTTCTATCTCTTATATTAAAACAATAGATTTTTTTAACATAAATAGAAATTTCTTATATTAAAGAAAAACATTGTCATTCATATAGTGCTTAAGTGACCAATCTGGAGCATTAAACATAGACGTGATTTTGCTAGTGAACTAAAGACACCTATAGGGCTTTCTTTGATACTTGATTAATGTGTGTGGCTCAATAACAGGTTGACGAGCTGTTGAAATAAATTCTAGTTGAAAACCCTTGGTTCTGGTCAAAATGATACCGCTTTGATTAAGTTCTTTGTCCTGTCCTCTCTTGGATTCTTTGCTGGAAGCCCAGGAATTTTTCTGTTATTTAGTACTCTTGCTTGAGTTCTAGTTCCTCATGAGGACCGAACACTCAAGCTCCTATAATCTCATCTCTCACCTAGAGACCTGTCTTCATCCAATGTGTCTACATACCAATATTTCTATTCCTATTAATTATCAATAAAGATAAAATTCAGGCTTATCTTCTCACTCCCATTTAAGTATGTTTATATTTATTACAAGTATTGCGGGACAGGACAGATTAGTTAGAAACAGCCTAATTATCTCCACACAGGAATGATAACCCCGCCTTGTAGTTGCTGGTACTATATTATATATTCTAGTTTAGAACCATTTTCAGTTTCGGCCTAGTTTAATGGATTTCTTTGAATGCATCTCTTGAAAAATGGTACCTGTCCCTTCTTGTTTCTGGGATATAGCTTTAGAACTGCCTTGTACCCATTTCTTATATCGTTTTTACCTTCAGAAAAGGCTTAATGTATAAATAGTATAATATTACACATTTTTTAACATTTAGGTTTGCTAAATTTGTCATTAAATTAACATGGTCTAAGAGGTTCACATGAGAGAAAATATAAATGGATCCTCCAAGAAATCCTGATGTATAAATACGCTGTTATTAAGTAACAAAATGATTCTTTGTGCATTTTTTTCACTGAGAACACTGGTAGTCTGAGGATTCATTACTACTCTGATTTTGTACGAGTGGTAGAAAACAGCAAAAAAATTTTCAATTTCTTAACCAAAAAAATAATCTCCTAGTTTTCTTTGAAATGTTATTAACTTTTAATGATAATACATTCTTATGTACAAATGCAAAAGGCGCAAAAGTATATTTCTTTTAATGTTCATTGGACACCTACTATATGTCAGATACTGTTCAAGGTACTGGAGATATAGCAGTAATCTGAACAAAATCCCCGCCTTCATGGAGCTTACATTCTAATGGAGGCAACAGTTGAAATACATGGTAAATCATATATAATTATAAATATTACGTTAAGAGGTATTAAGTGCTATGGGAAAAAAAAGAATACTGAGTAAAAGTGGGTTAGGTGCTGTTAGGGGAACTG
>NW_011888783.1:17108320-17121405 GCF_000151845.1 Pteropus vampyrus | reverse complement strand
CTTAATGTATAAATAGTATAATATTACACATTTTTTAACATTTAGGTTTGCTAAATTTGTCATTAAATTAACATGGTCTAAGAGGTTCACATGAGAGAAAATATAAATGGATCCTCCAAGAAATCCTGATGTATAAATACGCTGTTATTAAGTAACAAAATGATTCTTTGTGCATTTTTTTCACTGAGAACACTGGTAGTCTGAGGATTCATTACTACTCTGATTTTGTACGAGTGGTAGAAAACAGCAAAAAAATTTTCAATTTCTTAACCAAAAAAATAATCTCCTAGTTTTCTTTGAAATGTTATTAACTTTTAATGATAATACATTCTTATGTACAAATGCAAAAGGCGCAAAAGTATATTTCTTTTAATGTTCATTGGACACCTACTATATGTCAGATACTGTTCAAGGTACTGGAGATATAGCAGTAATCTGAACAAAATCCCCGCCTTCATGGAGCTTACATTCTAATGGAGGCAACAGTTGAAATACATGGTAAATCATATATAATTATAAATATTACGTTAAGAGGTATTAAGTGCTATGGGAAAAAAAAGAATACTGAGTAAAAGTGGGTTAGGTGCTGTTAGGGGAACTGTGGTTTTAAGTAGGAAGGTAAAGGTAAGCTTCATTGAGAAGAAAATTTGTACTTAGACTTGCAATAGGTGAGGGGGTGAGTCTTGCAGATGTCTGGGGAGAGAGCATCCTTGGCAGGAAGAATAGTTATTGAGGTGGGGCAGAGGCCTCAAGGTGCAGCAAAGACTCCTACATGTCTGGACAAAAGGGAGTAAAGGAAAATTGTAGAAGGTGAGCTTCCAAAGGAACTCAGAAACAATAGATGAATGGAGTGGGGCATGGGGGCCAGATTATGTGTGTTTTACTCTGAGTTCAATGAGGAGCCACTGGAGACTTTAGAGCAGAGACATGATGTGATTTGACCTAAACTGAAAAAGAATTGCTCTGGATCCTGCAAGGAAAAGTGACTCTAAGAGGACAAGGATGGAAGCAGGGACTGCTACCAGGAGACCAGTGCAGTAGTTTAGAGAAGAGATGTTGGTGGCGTGCACTTGAGCAGGAAGAGTATAAATAATAATTGTTTGGATTCTGGAAATATTTTTGTGTGTATATTCATTCTACGAAGACAAGAAAAATTAAGTTTCCCTCCCTCTGTTGTACCTCAAGTCACTTAGTTCATTTCCCGGAGGTAACCACTGACACTAGTTTCCAGTTTTTTGTTCAAACTTTTATGTGTGTGTGTGTGTGTGTGTGTGTGTGTGTATTTTTTTTTCCTCTGCCATATATCAGCGATGGCACATTATATACAGTGTTCTAAGCTCTGCTTTTTACCGAATGATATCTTGGATTATTTTATATCAATAGAGCATCCTCATTCTTTCCAAAATTGGAATATGATTCAAGTGTGTGGATTTATCCTTATTAATATTCATTTATAGATACATTTTATATCACATCCTTATACATATATAATTTTATGTATTTTCAAGAATATCTGCAGAAGCCCTATCATTGGAATCACTGTATTAAAATATACTAATTTGTGGTAGATACTATCAAATTGCCCTCCATGGGTTTATACCAATATTTACTCCTACATAATATGTATTTCTACACTTTAAAAAATATACAGCAAAAATAAATGAATAAATAAAAATAATAAAAAAATTAAAAAACATAAAACTAACTTCTGTATTCACAGTATTTATTGAAATTGACACTATTCATTCAATGGGTGAATTCTTCTAACGACCAAAGACATCTTAGGGAAGAAATGAGGAGACTCATCACCCAGTTATGTGTTGAAACTCAACAGTACTTTAGTATGATTTCAATATTGTATATTAGAACACATTTTTAGAGTATTTTGAAATTTTTAGTTCTTCCAAAAAGTCTATCAAGCAGGTTGGTATTCTTACAATGATGTCATAGCATAGGGCCTTGCTCCTTGTAAATGTTCAGTAAATATTTGTTCAGCGAGTGAAGAAATGAATGCAAATGCGTATTTGATTCCTAAGAAGGCTTTTCTACTGGAGACACATTCCAGATCACACAATGACTTAATGTTAGTGACAAGAATAAGTGTCAATATTCCTGACTTCTAATAAGCACTCTTTTTTTTTTTAATTGTGGTAAGAACATTAGTGTGACATTAACCTTCTTAACACATTTTTAAGTGTGTAATACAATATTGTTAACTATAGGTGCAAGGTGGTACAGCAGATCTGTAGACCTTATTTATCTTGTATAACTAAAACTTTATATCCACTGAGCAGCAACTTCCCATGTTCCCCTTTCTCCAGTCCCTGGCAACCACTATTCTACTCTGTTTCTATGAGTTTGACCAGTCATGCAGTATTTGTCCTTCAATGACTGGCTCATTTCACTTAACATAATGTCTTCCAGGTTCATCCATGTCATCACATGTGGCAGGATTTCCATCTTTTTTAAGACTGAAAAATATTCCATTGTATGTATATACCACATTTTCTTTATCCATTCATCTGTTGCTAGATATTTCGGTTGTTGCCATATCTTGGCTATTGTGAATAATCTAACCAGCCCTCTTTTCAATGTTATACTTACATACTACTCTCAAATCAATTCCCTGATTTAGCATCTTTATACACTTATTCTGTGGTTTCTTCAAGTTGTTCTCAGCAGGGGCACCAACAGCATGTGCTGAGGTAGAGGATAGAGAGGACGAGGGGTGAGGGACAGAGGAACACCTGGAGAGGAGGCAAGATGCAAGAGGTTTTTTGTAAATAGCTGGGTTTAAAATTAATAAGTAAAAGGCCCCAAGCCTTATAGCCACATGAGTTCAAAAACCACTTCCCTCTCTCTTTTTTTTAAATTAGATTTCATTTTTTTTCAGAGCACTTTTAGGTTCACAACAAAATTGAGTGTAAAGTATAGAGAATTTCCATATGCCCCCTGTGCCCACACATGTACAGCCTCCCCCATTAACAACATCACTCACCGGAGCGGTCCACTTGTTACAAATGATGAACTTACATTGACATCGTCTCCCAAAGTCCATAGTTGACATTAAAGTTCACTCTTGCTTTATATTCCATGGGTTTGGACAAATATATAATGACATGGATCCACCATTATATTGTCATACCAACTTTTAAAGCCAGAGATTTTCAACCAGCTGATCCAGTAAGGGGAAAGTGTTTACAAAACTTCCTAAAATGGGCTTTCGTCTGCTGCTACTCATGGGTGTGTAGCCTGTGCCTCAGGTGGGTTGGGATGGATAAAAGATTGAGAATCACTGCTCTAGATAAAGTCACATCCTCTCCTCTCCCCTCATCCTCACTATTCTTTCTTTTTTCCATGTTCTTTCTCCTTCTTCTTGCCCAGGAATAAAGAGTGCTAAGTCAAGATTATCAGAAGAATCTGACTCAAGAAATACTTACTCTCTAATCCTCACAAACTAAAGACCTTTAGGGAGCTCCAAAAATTTAGTTGTAGGAATGGCAATTTTTTGAATAGAGTCATCTCAAATTTTAATGTAGGCCTAAGTACTGTGGAATGATTTTTGAGAGCCTCTTCTTACTATAGTGAAAATAGCATAGAGATGTAAAAAGAAAAGTCATCAGTTCAAATTATCTGGAAAGCATTTGAAAGAAACATCAGTTGTCTGAGTCATCCCAGAAGCCATTCTAAACTTTGAAGGAGTCAGAAGAAATTATTTTTAACTCGATGCTGGTAGAACAAGTGCATTCTGTAGGGAAAATGAGGATAGAGTTCTATTTTATGTGCTGTTTCAGCTCCAGTAAGGATCCCAATGTGACTGGGGTCTGGGAGAGAGTTGTGGAGAGATTTATGTCCAACCCGATGATGCCGCACTGAGTTTACATATTTGTGGACAATCAGAGAAGATTTTTGAAAAGTGTCTGTTAAAATCGGGCAAGAATGTACTTTGATTTTGTATTTTAATTGTACTGAGACAAATTGCAATACACTGAGCCTGGTCAAAAAGGTATCTCTCTCTCTCTCTGTTCACTAACAAATGCAGGGTCAAACATTATTTAAATATTAGCAGAGTTGTTCTTGCCTTCTGCCTGAAGGTGGGCTTTTTCAACTCCCCAAATAGCCCTGGGCCCCAGAGCTGGCATCTCTCTCGCCATGGGATAAATGACAGAGTGGTTGTCAGTGAAAGAGAGGTGGAGGTATTCTGATTCCTCCTATTGCTCTGTTCAAGGCCAAAATGGAGGTCCACAGTGACCCCCAGTCATGACTCTCTTATCTCATTTGAGACCCTGAGAGGCAGTTTTCACTCTTTTATAGAGATATAACAGCAAGCAGGTATGATTTTAAATAGGGAGGCATTAGGTCAGGAATTGGCAAACCAAGTGTTCTGCTCCCTGATGGCAGATGTGCAGGCCATATGTTGGAAGGGTTACAGAGGTCTTGGTGTGCCTTGGGATGGTCTAAGCTGTGAGGATAAAAAGCTGCAGTTGCACCTGCAGTCTCAGGACCCATCAGGGGAATTCTTCTGAGTCTCCCTGAACACAAACAGAATTGAGAGCTGAGAGAGAATTTTGGCAGTCACTTGAGTTGAAGGATGTGTGTTTGTGCATGTGCATGTGTGTATAGGTATGAATGTGTGTTTCGTTAAAGAAAAAATATTCACTAACATTTATTAAAGATGGTAAGGCAGACTTTATTCAGGACCATCGCAAAAGATGTAGGGAACACTGAAATAAGATTTTACAGTGAGGGTGAGAGATTGGGCCCAATTCGGTGTACAGTATGGGCAGGTGGGAATTTATAGATGAGGAGCAGGATGGGGGAATCAGTGGATGGAAAATTACTAAGAGGAAACATCAGGGGTAATGGAGGTTCTAGCTAAACTGACCTAATAGGATTCTTGCTGAAGATGGGCCACAGTGCCCAGACATCACCTGGGGTATGGTAGAGGATGAGGATCAGATTTTGAGGGTGGTCAGGTATCGAGAGTGGGGGAGGTTCTGGTTAAACTGACTTAGCAAGAGTCTTGCTAGAACTGGATCTTACAAGGAAGTTCGCAGATAGGCCCAAGAGAAGGTTCAGGAGACTGACTAAAGTTTGGTGAACAAAAAAATCTTTGTCAGTGTTTATGTGTATACATGTGTTTGTACATATTTGTGTATGCATCTGTGTGTATGCATTTCTGTATGTATGTGTGTATATGTGTGTGTCTGTGTGTATGTATGTATGTATATCTGTGTGTGTGTGTGTGTGTGTGGTTGCGGTTTGGTGGGTAGGAAACTCAGGGAGAGGAGGAATCAGTAGAACAGGTCTCTAGTGAGGGTGGCTGTAGTGATACACATTTTTAGACTAAATGACCAAAAATGGTGTTACTGTAGTAATAAAAAAAGAAATGAGAAAGAACTGATTTTAGAGAGAATTTACAATAGCGCCTTTATGAAATCTCTGTAGAACTTTCATCTATGAGTGATGTCTATTTCTTCTCTGAATTCCTATTCCCTTTTTCCTGTTTTAATTGTGCTTCTTACCACGATAAAGCTTGATAATTGCTGTATGTGTACAAATCTCCCTAATTCAGTTTTAACTTTCTGTGTGCAGGAACCATGTTCTTTGAATCACTGGAGGGCTTTATTCTCCTTTCATGTAGATATTCACTAAATATTTGCAGATTGAATGAATGCATTTTCAACACCTTCTTTCTGAATTTTGTTGACATTATTGGGAAAATTTGTAATTAGTAAAGAGTAAACATTTCACTATTCTAAGTGGTTAATAATCATATAATTAAAATGATAACATGATAAGTGGTAAACATCTTGAGTTACAAAGACTTGATAGATACATGTCATCAATGGCGTTATAAATACACATGATTTTAGCATACTAATACTCACATAACCTCTGTGTCTGGATCAAAATCTTCAGAGCCCTTTGAAAAGTTAATAGTGTTACAAAAAGGCCAAGATTGTTAAGTAAATAGTGTTTGAGATCTTACTATTGCAATATATAGAGAAAAAATACATGCACACCTATCTATAAAACTTTCAAAAGGCACATGAAAATTCTGATATGTTTTTATTTTTTAATTTTTAATTTTTTCAAGTTAATTAATTATTTAATGATGACATTGTTTAACAAAATCTGGTAAGTTTCAGCTGTACACTTTAACAGTAAGGCATACATATCTTTACATTGTGTGTTCAGCTCCCATAGTTAGATTTCTTTCTGTTACCACATATTGGACCCCCTTTCCCCCGTCTCCTTCCCCACACCCTCTGTTGTATGTTTTTAAACACTATTTATTCTTTCATGAGATACTTCTTTTAAAGTTCTTCGTGGCGAATAAAGATGATGATAATGAAAATGGCGGTACCAGTAAGAATTTCTCTAGCATTTTATAATTTATAGAGCTCACATGTATTATCTTGGATTTAACAGTTCATTAGGGGAAGGGACTAGTATCTTCTAACACTAAGTTACTGTTAAAACAAAACGAACAAATTGCAAAGTCATTTTAATGCAAGTGAATTTAGTTAAAATTATACCTAATGTTCTGAAATGCATTTACCGATATTCAAAAGACATCCGGAAATTAAAAACAATACACCTGAAACTAATATAATACTGTGTCAACTGTAATTAAAAATAAAAAAAATACAAGTGAAGTAGTTGAGAAAAATTAAGTATTACATGCATTTCTGTAAGAAGACGGTGCTATTAAATCTGTTGTTATTGTCCACTTCTTGGCTGATTTTATGATTATGGAAAGGCACCTGAGCAGAGAGCAGTCCTGCCGCCCCTTTTCCCCTTTCCCTTCCTCATCTATTTACTGCACCCCTACAATTCTGACGGTTGAGTGTTGCAGTCCATTGGCCCACAAGGTCCTTCAGAGCTTCTGCAGGAGTTAGCACTAAATAACGGTTCACAAAATAATAACATGTAAGCTTTTGTGGGAAAAGATGTATAATAACCATAAAATGAGCAGAAGTATCTCCCCTTAGATGACCTGTTGTTTAGTATATGATAATCAATATTTGCAAACCCTTTGCCGTGGGGAGGGCCGCCTTCTCACCAGTAAGCTGAGTGAAAGAGCTGAAGATTGTCAGAAGGAGAAAAAAAAATAAAACAAAGGAGAAAAACATTGTGATTCAGCAGTTTATAAAAAATAAGACCCAAATAGTATTTACTGACTGAATGTATAGATGAATGACAGTATCTCCAAGAAGATAAAATTTACATGCATGAAATGTAAAATAATAAAATAATGAGATCAGATGCAAAAAAATGTTATCAATTGGATTTCAGAGAAGAGAGAGAATGTCGTAAGGAAAAGCTCGGTGAAGGAAGTGCCCCATAAGCTGGCCATAAGGAAATGAGTCAGTGTGAGAAAATAACTTCGTGTCTGTGTTAGCCTTCTACTGCTGTTTAACAAATTCCCACAAACCTAGTGGCGTAGAACAGCACACATTATCTCGCCTTTCCACAGCGTAGGAGCCCGAGCACGGTTTGTCTGAATCCTCTGCTCAGTCTTAAAGGCCGAAATCAAGGTGCTGACTCAGCTGTGTTCCTCTCTGGACCTCTTCTAAGCTCACGTGATTGTTGGTAGAATTCAATTCTTTGAAATTGTAGGTTCGAGGTCCCTGTTTTCCTGCTAGCTGCCAGCACACTACCTTGCACGTTCCTTGCTATGTGGCCCTCTTGCAAAATGGCTGCTTCCTTCTTTAAGGCTAGAAAGAATCTCCCACTTCTCCCACCCTCTTTTAAAGGACTCACTTGGTTAGGTTAGGCCCACCTGGGGGAAAACCTCTCTTTTGATTAACAAAGTTAATAGATTAGGGATCTTAATTATATCTACAAAATCTCTATTTTTGCCATATACCTAACATAATCATGGGAGTGTTATCTTCCCACTTTTGCTGTATTCTGACTACAAGGACATTGCAGCCCCTGCCCACCCTCGAGGGTGTTATCCAAGAGCGTGGGTCACTGGGGTCGCCTCAGAGCCCTGCCCACTGCAGTGCCTTCTTTTGTAAATGATTCTTTTTGTTGTTCAAACATGTTTTAAAAGTAAAGGTTTTTTAAAAGATTGATTTTAAGAAAATGGGCCCTGGGTGTCAGATGCCTGGCTAAGGAAATAACTTCTCTGAACTTGGAGCTTTTATTTACTTTTACTTAGGGGACCAGCTGTATGCAGTTATTAAGGGAGTGGAAGGGAGTCGGTTATAATTAGAGAAACCCAACTCATCACTTTGATATACTGCCAGAGCTTCCTAACTGGCCTCTTGATGGCTGGTCTTTACTCTCTTCCATCTGCCTCTACTTGCAGTCAAGGTAATCTTTCCAAAATGCACGTCCGATCATGTCACTAACCTGCTTAAAATACTTTCGCTGACTATAAGATGGAACCCAAGGTCTCTAGCCTCCTAGGAAAGGAATGATGCCATTCTCCTTCATACCCCAACACGGGCTTCACGTGCCCTTCATTCACACTCAACTGAGATAGTGACAATAGGGGCTAAGAGGAGGGGATGGATTTGAGAGACTCTGAGCAGGTAGAATTACCAGGATATGATGAGGGAAGACAAGCCTGTTTCACACATGGAAATAAGGAGAACAGGTGCAGAAGCAGATGTGGGAGAGATGAGTTCAGTGGAGGTCACTGTAGAACATCACACCCAAGGATTTCTTGCTGGTTGGTGTTCTATTGGGAACTGTGGGGTTTATAAAAGGAGTGCTAAGCATGACCTCTATAGGGATGAGAATGTATGTGGCCTTCGGAAATTATGGATTCACCAGAAGAGGGGCAACAGAATAATTATCACTGGTAGCAGATTACAGAGGTAGGATAGTAAAGATGTCAGTTAATAGCTGAGTGGAATTTTCCCCACTCCATGAAGTAACCAATAAAAACAATGACAGATAAAACATTGCTTTTCATTGTTTCTGTGGCTTAAATGTTTGGACAACAGGAGACATTTTTAGGATGTAATTTGGGGTGTCCAAAGCAAATATCAGGAAGAGAGATTTCAAATTCATCCTGGTTTTCTCTAATCAACTTTGTCTTTCCAACTATCTTTTGTCGTTTGACCACATACAATCAGGTTAAGAATCTTGAAGGTCTTTTGTCCTTTTTTCGGAATGCAGGGAAGTAGGTCAGTTTTTCTTTTGCTGCTTCGTGTTTCTTCTGGAGTCCAGTTTCTTCTGGAGAGCATTGGGCCAAAAATCTTTAAGCTGCCTAGTCTGCTTTCCTACTATGGGACATGTTCTAGGTAGAATAAACAAAATGGAATGCTGCTTTCCTTCTTGATGGAAGACGGATTCTAATTTCCATTTATCTCTTTTCCTATGTAACAAAGTAGTAGCCACTGTATCAATATCCAGGCAGTTTCCAGCTCATGAAAGTCATTGTGATTCCTCCTTTGGTCACCTAAATGTTACCGTTCCTTTGGAGCCTGCAGGCTAGTGCCAGTGTTGCTGTGGCAGCGACTCATGGAATTCACGTGGCTGCTTGCTGTGGTTGGTGTGACTCCCTGCTGGTGCCAACACTGCACCCTACAAAGTGTGCCCTGCTGGCTTGGCTTCTCACTGAGAGGCACCTCTGCCAGCCTATGTCAACTTTGCTACCTACAAAGCACTTTCCCACTGGGCACACAAAGACTCTTGTTGAAAGCTGTCTATACCCCTTTATTAACTGCTGAAGAAGTTCTAGCCCATTTCAAAGCCCCATAACTTCTGGGAAGGAGTTTCTAAAGCCCTTCCAAAGGGCCGAAAGGTAGAAAGAGGTACTGATACTGATGTGCTGTACCTTCCCTGGTAAAGCCTGCAAACCTCTCAGCTTTTCAGGTACTTGGTCATCTTATAAATTGGGCACTAATGCACAGGATTTCCCTCCTACCTAGGAAGCAGAGTCTAAGCCCTTTCAGCAGAGATTGGTTGGGAGGCTAGCTGAGGTTGTAGTCATATTCTTTGCGTCTAGTTTTCTTGGGCTTGAAAGTATGATGAGGGCAGGTGAAAAGCCTCTGAACAAAACTCATGAAAACATGTATCTTAGGTCTTCCCAAAAGTGACAGGTCGTCTATCTATGTCCTCCAAAAATGTTCATCCATTATGGTGGGATCTGTCTTCCTCTGACAGTGTCCCAAGTTCCTTGGAAACATGGCACATCCAGTCCTGACCTTGGTGTTAGTTTAGGTGATGCTAGGTGATGCTGTGGTAATCCCTGCCCTGCCCCGTCCCCCACCAAATCTCAATAGCTTCACACAATGTAGGTTTATTTGTCACTTACACAAAGTCTCTATCTTGTGGCTATAGCATCTGAAACATATGCCTTCTGTATTAGTTTCCTAGTGCTGCCCAAACAAGATACCACAAACTAGGTGGTTTAAAACACAGAGATTTATTGGTTCTGGAGGCCAGAAATCTGAAGTCAACAGGGCCATGTTCTCCCAAAGGCTCTAGGGCAAGATCCTTCCTTGCCTCTTTCTAGCTTATGGTGGTTGCCAACAATCCTTGGCATTCCTGGGCTTGTAAATGCATCACTCCAATCTCTGCTTCCACCTTTACATGGCCATCTTACCACTGTCTCTGTGTCCAAATTTCCCTCCTCATATAAGGACAACAGTTATTGGATTATGACCTGCCCTAATCCACTATGACCTCATCTTAACTTGACTACATCAGCAAAGATTCTATTTCCAAATCAGGTCATACTCACAGGTGCCAGGTGTTAGGACTTCCACATGTTTTTTGGGAAGGACTCACTTCAACCCATAATACTCAATCTGACACAAGATAAGCAGTTCTGAGACACCAGCTAGGTGTCCTACAATTCAACTGAACTCAGTTCAATTCTGATTCTATCTTTAGATCCTACAGGTTGAAAACTTAGTCCCACAAGAATTATGCGCCCCCCCCCCCGCCCCCCGCATTGGAGCGAAGCACCGCCAGTTGGGGGTATGCCAGAGTGCCTGCCTTCCAGCCACCTCTAAAAATATCTCTTCCCCCGCCCCCACACGCTACCTCCACTTCAGATGCCAATCACGAGTCCAGGTTATCACCTCTGCTTCTGACCAATAAGATATAAATCAGAGAGGTTTCTACCACTTCCTCCTCAGGTTTAATTAACTTGCCAGAGTGGGTCGCAGAACTCAGGGAAAGAGTTTACTTAGTAGAGTACCAGTTTTTTTTTTTTTTTTTTTTTAATAGAAGAGTATAATTCAGGAAAAGCCTGATGGAAGAGATACATAGAACAAGGAATGGAAAAGGGCACGGAGTGTTTATGCTCCCTTTGAGTACTGTACTCTCCCCAGATCTCTACATGTTCACCAAGCTGGAAGCTCTCAAGTAGTTCATATTTTTATGGGGGCTTCGTTATATAGGCACACTTGTTTAAATCATTGGCCTTTGGTGATTGAACTCAATCTCTAGCTTCTTCCTGGGAGTTTGGGGGAGAGGCTGAAAGTTCCAACCCTTTAATCAGGTTGGTGGTTCCCCTGATGACCTACTACTATCCTTAGGTTACTAGGGGCTTTCCAAAACTCGCCTCATTAACATAAACTCAGTTGTAGTTGAAAAGGGCTTGTTATGAATAACAAGACATTTCCATTTGAACTTCATGGCTCTGAAGCATTTCAGGAATTGAGGACAAAAGACCGAATATTATAACAAATTATGCCTCTATGGCTCCTGTATAGGAAATTGCAAGTTTTAGAAGCTATGTGCCAGAAACTGACACATAGCTCCTAAAACTTGCAATATAAATTTCTTATTATAAATTGCAATGTCACACCATCTGCAGTAGTCATGAATTGATGTGAACAGTTGACAAAAGCTTGGAAATACCTATGATGGGGATAGGTAGATAAATATTTGCAATGAAAAACTTGCAATTGGAGCAGTTACATAAACTTGACTATAACTAAAATAATGTGTGTTGACTCAAGTAAACCCTTACTGATACATCTTTTTGTGCCTTTTCTCTCCTTTATAGACCATTGGAACGATCCAGTGAAGATGTAGATATAATCTTTACACGGCTGAAAGAAGTTAAAGCTTTTGAGAAATTTCACCCAAATCTCCTACATCAGATTTGTTTATGTGGTTATTATGAGAATCTGGAGAAAGGAATAACATGTAAGAAATGCAACTCCAGGGGTGTATTGTCGTTTATGGTTTGTGCTTATTTGTAGTTTTCCTGTGGGGATAGATGGCACATGGGGTATTTATATGCCAAATATTTGAGCTTCAGTTGAAGGTATTAGGTAGACATTTCCCTCTACTTTGTTTATTCAATTCCATTTAGGTATTTCCTTAACTCTTTTCTTGCTGTATTCTTAGAAATTCAAATAATGGTTTTCTTGAACCCAAGAAATATATTCATCAGTAGAATGTTAAAGAAAGATAAAGGTCTCTTAACTAATGCTAATAGTAATATTTTGGATTAACCTCAGTGACATCATCTATTTCAGGTATGAATAAGGGGCAGAGGTAATAAAACGATAGGGTGATAACTACATTTACAAAAAGCATTTTTTCATTAAAAAATAATGCTTTTATGTTGGGACACTTTCTGCTGAAGTAACAGAAAACTTTATCCAATTGGCTCGAATAATCAATTACTTGTATAAGAAGAAAAATCAATTACTCATATACCAGAAGTCTTCAGGGTTGGTTAATTAAGGATGGTTTCAGTGTTGGTTAATTAAGTGGCCAATCACATTATTTAGGTGGCAGAGACCTCCATCTTTGTTTTTTTAGTTTGTTTTTCTTTGTTTGGTATGCATTCCCAGATGTTGGCTTTTGTCCTCAGACTTGTCCCAAATGATTCTTAGACATCTATAGCAGTTGGAGACATTACACACCATTACAAAAACATCCTGCCACAGACTATTTCTTCTTGTGCCTCTTTTTCAGAAATCCCCCAGCAGACTTTCTGTATTGTTTTATTGGTCAGAATTGCATCATATGCCCATGTTTAAGCCAATTACTGGCAAAGAAAATGGTATCATGTGATTGAATTAGACCAATTGTGATTACCCCAGTGATGCTAGGAAAGAAACTCACATGCTCTGAACACTTGGCCCTTGAAG
>NW_011888783.1:17104670-17107660 GCF_000151845.1 Pteropus vampyrus | reverse complement strand
GGTAATAAAACGATAGGGTGATAACTACATTTACAAAAAGCATTTTTTCATTAAAAAATAATGCTTTTATGTTGGGACACTTTCTGCTGAAGTAATAGAAAACTCTCATCCAATTGGCTCAAATAATCAATTACTTGTATAAGAAGAAAACTCAATTACTCATATACCAGAAGTCTTCAGGGTTGGTTAATTAAGGATGGCTTCAGGGTTGGTTAATTAAGTGGCCAATCACATTATTTAGGTGGCAGAGCCCTCCATCTTTGTTTTTTTAGTTTGTTTTTCTTTGTTTGGTGTGCATTCCCAGATGTTGGCTTTTGTCCTCAGACTTGTCCCAAATGATTCTTAGACATCTATAGCAGTTGGAGACATTACACGCCATTACAAAAACATCCTGCCACAGACTATTTCTTCTTGTGCCTCTTTTTCAGAAATCCCCCAGCAGACTTTCTGTATTGTTTTATTGGCCAGAATTGCATCACATGCCCATGTTTAAGCCAATTACTAGCAAAGAAAATGGTATCATGTGATTGAATTAGACCAATTGTGATTACCCCAGTGATGCTAGGAAAGAAACTCACATGCTCTGAACACTTGGCCCTTGAAGGAGGGCAGAAGCTTATGTATAATTCTTGCGTATATAATGTTTGGTTAGATAAGAAGAAGGGAGGGCATGATTCCAGATGAGAAACCATCAAGGTTTGTCACAACATCATTGTAGAAAATTTAAAAGACAAAATAAAAATCACCTGCAATCCCCAAACCCAGAGATGACTACTAATACTCTGAGTGTGTCCTTAGAGATGTTTTCCCATGTGTACACATACAGTTACAATTCTTTTAAAAAATCATCCATATATACTGTTTTCAAACTAATATTTTTATCGATATCAGAAACTTTATGCTCTTGGGTATGAGACTCTATTTTCTGTTTTTTAAAGCTATTTTCAGAATGTATCTATGATACATAATGTGAATTTGATTGGCAAGCGATAATGCCTTTGGGGGCTAGAAAGTTCATAAAATGGCAAAGCCCTAACTCTAAAACAAGTCACTTACCAAGGCCAGGAACAGCAGTTAAGGGAGAGGCCAGCTATAAACTCATCAGTTCCCCATCTTAAGCTTATCATTGCACTTGGTAGGATGCCATTGTCATTCTTTGCCTTTCCACAGCATGTCTTAGTCACGGAGTTGAGAGCAGCTTGTCAGCATTAATTATGGCTCCCAGAGGCTTGCTCTTATGCATTGAGCATTAGCCTTGCCAGAATTCATCTGTCCCACTGAGCTGTCATGGATTTCTCACTGAATCACTAGACCTCTGACTCTAACTGTGAAAAGAATTTTACAATATCAGATCATTCCATCTAGTTATTTAGCTGGCATATTTAAAAGAATGGTTAGGTTTGTATGAGATTTTTGCACCAGTGTTTCAGAATGACTTTTCCATGTATTGGCCTTAACATGATATGGGAGCTAAGGTTCTCTTTAAATATCTAAATGTGAAGTGAAGTCACATCCAGAAACTGTGAGGAAAGTTATTTCCAAAGAGCAGTTAACTCCTAATGCCTAAAAATGGCGAACTTATAAAACAAACAGAGAAAAAGGGCAGTGATAATACAGTAGTTAAAATTTTTCAAGCTGATTTTATTTTTCTTAGTCATTCATTGTTTAGTTTAAAAGGAGACATTCTATCTTAGAAAACATATTGCTTTTAATATAAATAGACTTAAAAAATTGGGGTAAAATCTGGTTTTGTTAAGTCAAACAACCTTATATCCTTCAATATGTACCCCATCCAAAATCACAATTTTCCGAGAATCGCCATACAATGAAGTGTATTTAAGATAAATTACATAGAACATCACTCAATTCATCTTAAATTCAAAGGATCCTATAGTATGTCGGTTCATCGTCCCTATGACTGCTCTGTAAATATGAAAGAGTTTGGTTTAATAGAGTTCTACTTCATAGAATATTAAATAGGATATAGCTTTGATGATAGATGAGGAACAGAAAAATATATCCTGTTCTTGTGGGAATAGAGGAACAGTAGAAAGCTCAGCTAGGTCCAATTTATGTTTATAATACCAGTTAGAAACCCTCAGGTCATATGGTAAAATCATCTTGTAGTTGGTTTATTTACATCACTGTTTCTTTTTTAGTGTTTCGTCAAGGTGATATTGGAACAAACTGGTATGCTGTCCTGGCAGGATCTTTGGATGTTAAAGTATCTGAAACCAGCAGTCACCAGGTAAGATACTTAATTCTCTTTTTTTTAAAGTAGGATTTATTATTATTATTTTTAAGACACATTACTTTTATATCTTTTATGCTATCACAATTACATTTTCAAACCCGTTTCCTCTTTCCCGTAGTAAGGATTTCAAGTATTTGATGAATTACTTTACTCAGTAATTCAAGAAACATATATTTCGAATATTTTCTGTGATTTGAGTATGGTGCCAGGTGTTGGAACATGAGATGCAAGAACACATGGCCTGCTTTCCAGGAGCTTGTTCTCTAGTAGGAAATGCAAACAAGTCATTTGCAATGTGATGAGCTGCTGTTGTGTGAGGTGAAATGTGAGCCAAGGAGGAAGGAAAAGCAAGTCTTCCTAGGCTTTTCCTTAGCTCCTTAAGATCCTTCATCTGGTTTCCTGACTTTTTTGTGTCCTGGAAGCCGTTTAAGGTGCTCCAGGGAAGCAGGGTTCAATGTGGTTAGTACAGTCCTCTTAAAATCTCTCACTATTTCTCAACCTCATCTTTTCAAATGCGAGAGAGCCAGTAATAACTTCATTTTGCTAAAGTGCAGCACTAGCTTCCTTTATCTTCAATGGTCACCTCTGAGGAGGTTGGTATCCTAGAAGAGAAACTCATATTCTTCTCCCGCCCCTGCCATGACAATATGTGTAAATATTTGAAATTGGACCCAGAGTCTCCTTTCACATCTGCAGTGACCCTTAGTCCATCATTCTTCCATGTGGCTGACATGTA
>NW_011888783.1:17086158-17104620 GCF_000151845.1 Pteropus vampyrus | reverse complement strand
TTTTTTTTAAAGTAGGATTTATTATTATTATTTTTAAGACACATTACTTTTATATCTTTTATGCTATCACAATTACATTTTCAAACCCGTTTCCTCTTTCCCGTAGTAAGGATTTCAAGTATTTGATGAATTACTTTACTCAGTAATTCAAGAAACATATATTTCGAATATTTTCTGTGATTTGAGTATGGTGCCAGGTGTTGGAACATGAGATGCAAGAACACATGGCCTGCTTTCCAGGAGCTTGTTCTCTAGTAGGAAATGCAAACAAGTCATTTGCAATGTGATGAACTGCTGTTGTGTGAGGTGAAATGTGAGCCAAGGAGGAAGGAAAAGCAAGTCTTCCTAGGCTTTTCCTTAGCTCCTTAAGATCCTTCATCTGGTTTCCTGACTTTTTTGTGTCCTGGAAGCCGTTTAAGGTGCTCCAGGGAAGCAGGGTTCAATGTGGTTAGTACAGTCCTCTTAAAATCTCTCACTATTTCTCAACCTCATCTTTTCAAATGCGAGAGAGCCAGTAATAACTTCATTTTGCTAAAGTGCAGCACTAGCTTCCTTTATCTTCAATGGTCACCTCTGAGGAGGTTGGTATCCTAGAAGAGAAACTCATATTCTTCTCCCGCCCCTGCCATGACAATATGTGTAAATATTTGAAATTGGACCCAGAGTCTCCTTTCACATCTGCAGTGACCCTTAGTCCATCATTCTTCCATGTGGCTGACATGTATAACCTTCCTGTTTGGAGCCAAGAACCTCGAATCTCAAAAGAATGACTCCTAGGGGCCATCATCAAGCTTCAGTATGAAAATGATCCAGATTTTCTATCTATATATTCAGGATTCATTTAAAAACTAAGAGAAGAGAATTGGCCAATTGTACAATTGGAAAGAATGATCAAGAAAAATTAAAGAAACAGTTAAAGGAACAAATAACCTATAAACAAATACCATGTTCAAGAAAGTGCTTCTGAACCTAGCGTACTTCAAACGTAAGAAATGTTTATGATGTACTAAATTTGAGGTTTAAATTTTTAGGAACTTATGTGCATATTGGAGTTGTGGGCAGTTACCATCTAAAAAACGTAGAAGTGTCCCAAAAGATTATTGGTAAGATGGGCATTTGGCATTTGGAACATAGTTGCCTGTGTTATACCCATTGTTATAGATGGCTAGAGTCTCAGGCCAGTGCCAAAGCCCTTCTTAATCTATAGCGTACTTTTTCTATGCATCAGTACATTGAAAGTTCCATCATAAACTGCATGGAACCTGTACCTCCTGGCCTTGACGGTACTGTCCCTCTTCCCCTCTCTCGTAGGGCTGGGTTTCTCTTGGATTTCAGAGAAGGGTAAGGTGAGAAGTGGGTTTTGATTCTTGCCAGCTGCCTCAATTTCCCAGTGGGACTGAAGACAGCTAACATTTCTATCTGCCATGTGCTAGGCAGTGTTCTAAGCACTTAACAGGTATTTATTTATTCCTTTAATCCTCACAATAACCCTATGGGGTAGGTCATATTACTGTTCTCACTTTATAGATGAGGACACTAAGCCCTGAGTAGTTAAATAAAGTGCCCAAGTAACGCGTCTAGAAATTAGGGGAACTAAAATTAAAACCCAAGCAGTTAGGCACTTGCTCTTATGTTCTTATGTTCTGTGCTATTTGACTGAAAAGGAACACGATGAAGCATGGAATGTCCCTCTCTCTCTCTGCCGCCTCTCGTCTTTTCACATTACCCATATCCCTTATCTCTACACACCTTCTCCCTGCGGACTGCTCTCCTGGTGTGTACTCTCTGGGCCCTTTTGCTCAGAGCTGCTCCCTATGCCTGCCCTCACCCAGTCTCACGTGCATGGATGTGCAGAGGGGATAGGACCTAGGAGAGGATGATTCTCCTTGCCCCTCCAGGCAATCCTGAAAGAGTAATGATGGAGGGAGGGGAGAAGCTGAAAAGAGAGAGGTGAGGAAAGAGAGGAAAGGAAAGGAAGATGAGAATGAAGGAGGAGAAAGGCAAAAAGGAAAGAAAAACACAGGGAAGAGAGATGAAGAAAGAATAATAATAATAATTAATTAAAGGCAGAGCAGATGTACCTAAGGGATGATAAATCACATCAGTTGATGCATCCGATGTTAAAAGCTGGTGTGAGATTTTGATGGTATTAAAAATAGTATTTGACCAGAAGCTCTTGGAATATTGCTGTGGACCAATTATCTCTCACTGTGGGGTCCTGGCATGAAACAGCTGAGTAACACTGTTAGTAGCTGTAGGGTTTTTTTTTTTTTTTTTTAAATTTTAATAAACTTTTAACTCTAAATTTTAGCTGTGGTTTTGGCCTCAAACTTAACGCAAAGAACTTCCCTAAGCTGCGCTTGGTATTAAGTTGTTAGGAATTATTAGCTTTATGTCAAAGCTGGCTTCCTGCCTCCTCTGTGTACTTCACTCCACAATGTCCAACCAGGGTTTTCTGGATTGATTTGTGTAGTCACTAAGATGTAAAGATGAGAAAACACATTGCCCTCTACATCTTCCAACCCTCCAGAGCCTTGCAGTAGCCTTGCAGCCAACTCTGACAGGCAGAGAATAGTTCTAGTCGTGTGTGAGAAGGAAGCTAAGGAGACTGAGCAAGTTGGTTGAACCACCTTCCATGGCAGATAGCTTGAAAGAGAGAAACAAAAAAGCCATTTTTATCTGTACTGGCCTTTGAATTGGCTCTACATCTCTGCCCACTAGTGGTGTGTCCAAGTCAGGGTGATGGGTTAGCCAATCTGAGTAGTACCCTATATGTCAGGGTTCTCCAGAGAAACAGAACCAATAGGAGATAGATAGATAGGAAGGTAGACAGATAGATAGATAGAGATTTATTTTAAGGAATTGACATGTAATTGTGGGGGCTGGCAAACTCAAAATTTGTAGGCAAACTGACAGGCTGGAGATTCATGTAAAAGTTGATGCTGCAGTCTTGAGTCCCAAAGCTGGAAAGGCAGGCAGGATTTTTATGTTGCAGTCTGGAAGCAGAGTTATTTCTTCTTTGAGAAACCTCAAGGGAAACTTGTTTGCTCTTAAGACCTTCAACTGATTAGATGAGGCTCGCCCACATTATGGAGGATAATCTACTTTACTTAAAGTCTACTGATTACAAATGTCTAAAAAAACCGCATCTAAAAAATACTTTTACAGCAAAATATAGACTAATGTTTTACTAAGGAATTATGTTACCATAGTCTATCCAAGTTGACATAAAATTAACCATTACATATCTCAATGTGGCAAAATGGGAATGGGTCATGGGCGATGGGAGGAGAAGCAAGGAAAGACCTGGAATTCCTACCCCTAGAGACCAGTAGCAACATTGCTCATTGTCTTCACTGTGTCACACTGTGTGCTAGGGGTTAGTGTACATTAACTGATTTCATCTCTAGATGTTTATTTTCTATTTTACAATGGGCTTGAAAACAAGGCTCAGAGGTATCAGGTATAACTCTGCGCCACGCATATGTACATGGCCAAATTAAGATCTGGATTCAGGTCTCTCACACTCCAAATTTCATCTTCTTCCTGCTGCTCACACAAGAAAAACGGTGGGTAGGGGGCAGTAAAAGAAAAAGAAGAAAGGTTAAAAGAGACTAAGAGAGAATTAGGGAAAGAGAAAAGAGGTAACAGCACAGACAGAGTTAAATGTTTTAAAGTGGATAGTGTGGATTTTCTTGCTAGCCTATCCCTCCATTTTTGTTCCTCAAGTCTTTCCCTTCCCTAAATGCCTGTCTTCTCATCTGAGACTCTGAAGAGGTGGCAATGGTAAATTCCCAAACTTACCCATGAGTTTCAGGTCCTCGGTGACCTGTTAGCTGAGGCAGAATGGGAAGAGAAGAGCAGAGATAGCTAATGGTAATGGTGCGCTCACTATAAGCAACTTTTTGCAAAGCACTGTACAAGCATCATTTCACTGGCTACTCACTACACTGCCCTCTGCCATTTAGTGCTATTATTAGTCTCATTTTTTTAGGTGAGATGCTAAATAACTTGCCCAAAGTCATACAGCCATTACTTATCAGAGCCAGTTCTTCGCGATGCTAGGGCTCAAGTTCTTGACCATTATGGTTGCACAGTTGCCATCCAGAAGGAATAATTAATGTGGGAAAAGCAGATTTTCCCTTGCAGCTCCTGCAACCTCCCTTTTGCATTTCTGACCCCAGCTCAGAGCTCCACACCTCTTTACCTCTAAACCCACCTCGCAGGTGTTTGCTCTACCTGAGGCATGCAGTTGGGGAAGGCCCACTTCTCACACTCTGTTGTGCTGCCCCTGGGATGTGGGGCCCTCCTTCCACCACCTTTCAGATCTGTAGATACACAGTTAAATGAATGTGGCCTATCCTTTCAAAAGGCTTCTAGGTTAGAGGGCGGAACAGATAAGTATGGGTGATAAGGAGGGAGATTGAGGTATGTAGTATGTGCAAAGTAGAGATAAAATGGTTAGAATTGGTGCTGATGGGATGTACAGGGATTGAGAGAAAGGGAGGAATCTGACTTGGATGAAGAGGTAGATGGCGATGCCATGAATTGAAACAAGGAACACATAATAAAGAAAACCCTTCACAGATTCTGGTATACTATTTTTATGTCATACATTTATTGGGTATTATTGATTTGATGGAATTTTTCTGAACAGAATCACTTTATTTCTTTTATGTGGTGATAAGAAAATATAACTATATATAACTTTCGAGAATACCTAGGGCATAAATATTTTATTTGGCTCATAAATTCATATTACCTTCCTGCCAGTTTCAATACAATATTACTTTTTCTCCTTTCTCATCATTTCCTTATAGCTTTTTGCTCAGTAGGTTAAGAAAACACAGCTTTTTGCCTTCTATATGATTGGGCAGGTTCTTTTTAAATTCTTTGGACTCTAGATTGAGGTCACATTTACTTCTCATTGACGCTGTCCTACAAGCATAGCAGTAGTCACTCTCATCATTTACAAAGCATTTTACTTGCATTCTTTCATGTCAGCATCCTATTAGGTAGACCTAACTGTGTTGTATCTTACTCAAGTCCCAGGTCAGCGAGTGGTCTGCTCAAGATGGCCCACTGGTGACCCACAGACCTGGAAATCACCATGAGTTCTTTGCCCACTCTAGTGCTCTGCCCCATCATCCTTTGCGGTAGCCAGCATGTGTGGCCATTTGCCTGGGCTGCCAAAGGGGTCTGCAAAAGGGTGCTTGTCCCAAACACCTCCAGTATCCATGGGTGGTGATGGTGGTTCTGTCTTTGCCCCCTTGGGGCACAGATGCGGAAGATTATAACAAAGAAAGCTATCGACTCCACATCTGGGATAAGTATTAAATATACAAATGTTCTAGTGAGTGGTAATATAGACTTCAGGCCTTTTCCTGGGAGTGGAGAATGGAGGAAAAAAGCCGCTGGGCTATGAGGGGCTTTTTTCCTGGGCTATGAGGGGGCGAGGTGACTAACCTTCTAGTTTTGCTTGGGGTCAGTCCACTAGGCCAATTAATAAACACAGGTCTGCCCGCTGGGGCGGCATGACCTGGGAGGCCGACTCTGCCTTATCCTGTAGGTCTGCCTCTGGCTCCAGACACATCAGACAGCAGTACAAAATCCCGCTGAGCATTGGTGGAAACCAGCTTCTTGCCCTCTCACAGTTAAGCCGACGTTCTATTCTGCTTCTTCGCCTGTGCCTGAGTTCCCCCAATCACAGGCTTTAGACACGGACCAGAGAGGGGAGATCAAGTCCTCTGGATGAGGAGATGGTTAATGAGCCCTGCCTCAGAGACCCGCCCTGAGGAGCCGGTGCTAGGTTGCTTTCATTTCTTTCGTTACTGCCCCAAAACCATGTTTATGCTAAGAATTCTGGGAAATTATATATAGGCCATTCTGTTCCTATTATTTTGGTGAGCTTTTAGAGACCATTATTCTTGCAAATATCTTCCTATAAGTTATATTGATTCTACTACTCCATAAAACAAAACCTACTTCTGAAACACTCTTATCTCATGTCCCTGCATAGTTGACAAAGGCACCTCTCCCAGCTTCCCAGATACTTCTCCTGCCTTGGCCATTCTTTATCTTACTGCAGGAAACTTAGAATGCCCAGCAAGTGGACCCGCTCACAGACCACGTCACCACCCCAAAGTGTTCCAACCTGGCTCACATACTCATGTAGGTTTGCACTTGGCAGCAGAGATCCTATCGAAGACTAATCCTTCCAGTTCCCAGTGACACCTGTCCCCACCCACGGTCTTTTACCTAAGTCTATCCAGGACACACACACCTTCGGATGCCAGCAGCTGAACTCCTGTGCTCAGGGACCTGCCTGTGTTGGGTGCCTAGTTAACTTATTGTAAAAGTCAGAGATTTTACACTTCCACTAGAATGAATAATACTATGAGTGTACTCTCTTTTCATTAATATTTTAATGGATTTAGAGCGAGAAGTGAAAATTGGAACAAATTAGAAATAATAAACTTATAAACTAGGCTTATAAACATTACTATATAAAGCAACAATAGCCAACTTGGGTGTGTGCGTGTGTCTGTTTCAGAGAGAGAGAGAGAGAAAAGGTCCTGCTTTTCTCTGCAGATTTTATAGGTAAGGGGTCTTCTTGACATGGTAAATACTTAAACATATAAGGTTTTAAGTTAATCTTTAAACCAAAAAATGTATAATATTTTCCCAGTCATATCAAAGAATTGCTGATGGCTGCTGAATGAATAGAAGTTCATGCTGCAATATAGAGAACGAGATGGTGTATTAAGTCATTAAACTTCTGTATCTCTATAACAGATGCTTATTTAAAGTGTTAGCAAATACCTAATGCATGACACAGTGGTTAAAATCAGGCCTCTTTTGAAATCCTCTGCCATTTAATTGCTGTTGTGATCTTAGGCAAGTTAGATTACCTATAAGTTGGGGATAGTAGTTCCTACCTTAAATGAATTAATGTATATAAAGCACTTAGTACAAAACTTGGTATACAGCAGGGATTCCAGTGCATTTTTCTTACTACTTCCAGAAAGAAAAGTCGGTTGCTTGCAGTGAAATGCTGTTGGTTGCAATGCCTGCAATGAAGTCATTTTATCACAAGAGGGCAGTGCTAGCACAGAAAAAACAGGAAGGTACTTTGTATTGGAATTGGCGAGAAGTTTAACAATATTGTTCAGCCATTTCGTGGGATCAGAGAATGTGGGCTGTGCTTGGCCTTGGTCATCATTTTATCCATCCTTTCATCTGTCTCTGAGAAATTCACTGGCAATTTTTAGCCCAGTTTTGGAAAGGGATCTCTTACTGGTATACCCCGCCTCCCCAATGTAAAATGTGCTTTTATTTACCCTCTCTTTGTCTCTACATTAAAGATGTTTTTAAGCCTCTCATTTTTGTTTATAAAATTTAAAGGACAGGCATGTTTCTCTATTATGTGGATCTCTCTATTTTTCTCTGTCTTTCTGTCTTTGCCTGTCTGCTTCTTCCATTTGCTCTCACTTCATCCCATTATTTCCAGAAAACATTGCCATCATCAAGAAACATTTTTTGAATGCATTTATTGTGTCCATAAAATGCGAAAGTTGCCAAGTCCACAGTAGTTGTTTGTAATCTCTTACTACTTGTCTATACTCAGGAACAGATCAGGTATTTATTTAGCATCCTGTGTTTGGTTTTGTTGTCATGTAATTCTTTGGGTGGATGCAAGATGGAGCCACAGTGCAGGACAGACTGGCTCTCTGCTGAAAAGGGGCTGGCCTCGCTGCTTTAATTATCAGAATGCTAATGCTAGTCTATTTTAATGGCATCTTCACATAGTCAGCTCGCCTGATCTTGCATGTTAAGCTGTATCTAACACTCTGATTCTAGGGAAATGCTCTAAAAGTAAAATATCTTGTCTTTGTTGTTTGTTAGGGGAAAAAAAACACATTTGACTTTGAACTATTTTGCCTTTGTGCTTGGCAATAAATCCTTTAGACTGCTGTTTAATGTCTTGACAAATTCAGAGATTAGGTTTGATTATATTTTTCTTTTTTAAAAGAACTCAGAGCACTCAATAAATTCAGTACTAAATTCAAGCTCATTAAACAAACCCAGGCACCACCAAACTTAATGGCAAGTATTGCCCGTAGTCCTAAAATATTGTAAAATTATTTGCTTTGTAGGAGTTTATGTTTTAGTGTCTATATACTCAAAGGACCAATGTACCTAAAACTATAAATATGCTGTGAAGCAATTAACTCTTCTTGAGCCATTAATATAGAAGTGATATAAATATGCATAATTGCACAGCAAAAGAAACCATCAAGAAAGTGAAAAGACACCCTAAGGAATGGGAAAAAATATTTGCAAACCACATATTTGATAACATATAAAGAACTCATAAAACTCAGCAAAAAAAAAAAAAAAAGAAAAGCAAAACAAATGACCCAATTTCAAAATGGGCAAAGGACCTGAATAGACATTTTTCCAAAGACAATATATGAAAAGACAATAGGTATGTGAAAAGATGCTCACATTGCTAGTCATTAGGGAAATGCAAATTAAAACTACGATGGGATATCACCTCTCACCTGATGGAATGCCCATCATCAAGATGAGATAACAAATGCTGGCGGGCATGTGGAGAAAAGGGAACCCTTGTGCACTGTTGGTGGGATTGTAAATTGGTACAGCCACTGTGGAAAACAGTATGGAGGATTCTCAAAAAATTAAAAATGGAACCACCATGTGATCCAGCAAATCCACTTCTGGGAATATGCCCAAAGATAATGAAAACACTAACTCAAAATGATATCTGTACCCCTGTGTTCATAGCAGCATTATTTATAATAGCCAAGACATAGAGAAAACCTAAGTGTCCATTGATGGGTGAATTGATAAAGATGTCACACACACACACACACACACACACACACACACACGCACACGCACACGCACACGCACACGCACACGCACACATACACACACACCATGGAATACTATTCACACATACCCCACGGACTCTTACCATTTGGAACAACACAGATGGACCTTGAAGGCATTATGTTAAGTAAAATAAGTCAGACCGAGAAAGACAAATACTGTCTTTCTTATGATTTTACTTATATGTGGAATCTTTAAAAAATACACAATAAAGATCTGCTACCTCTTGAAGTTACAGGACAATTAAAAAATGTTGATGTACTTACCACAGAGAATTCTTATGCCTATTTTATTGATTGTTGGTTATTTTAAATTTTATCAGACTGTCTGTAACTCATGCAAGTTAGATTTCAGTAGTTTTTATAGACATTACTTGCAGTACACATGTTTATTGGCCTGGGTATCAGTGACACAGCCATTGGCTTTCTTAACACCATTCCCATTTTCATACCATAGCTGTGTGTCTAATGAAACAAATAAAATGCCTCATATGAGAATGCCTGGTTTAAGAAAACCCAGTATAACATATACAAAGCAGGTAATTAGAGGGGCGATTAGTAGCAGAACAAAAGGATTCTTTGATTTACAGCAGGATTCATCAGAAGGGTTCCTTTGAATACAATCTCCCCCAGAGAGCTAAAGTGCTTGGCTCTTGACATTCAGACTGGGGGACAGATACACTTGGAATTTAAGTGTTGAAAATCCACCATTAATTGAAGATTAACACAAAATGAATATAGAGATTCTCCGTTATTTAATAGAACAATATAAGTTGCTTTTTAGAAACAAATAAACTATATGTCCTATAGGTATATATAAATATGGCCAAATCAGAAATAATATTTTCCATCATTTATGGAGTACCTACTGTGTGCCAGGGACCATATGGAACTCTCTATATATTATTTATATCAAATACTGCTAATAATAGTCTTATAAGAAGGATTGTGCCCATTTATCAATGAGGATACTGAGTTTCTCGGAAGCATTCTACCCAAAGCTACAGGGTGAGTAATTGGCAGAGAAGGGTTTTTGAATCTAGGTCTACCAGGCCTATGTGTCTCTTATTAGGCAGCCTCTGGGGGCTTTTCCTCCTGCTAAGCACGAAGTGTGCTAACTCTGGGTGCCTCTAGGTGTGTGTCTTTTGGCTGATGATCCCTTCCTTCCATCAGGGCAGCTTCGTTGACATCTTTGTTCACTTACCCTATACCAACTTTTATGAACAGAAGTAACTAGACCCCGCCTATCCCATAGAAACACATACCGTGGCAAAATTTGTTCATGACTTCAAGTTGGTGCTTAGCTGGGCAGAGGAAAACCTGGAAATGGGGGCTGCCCACAATGGAGGTGGGAGCCATCTAGAGGCATGCATATTCAGGCAGTGCTGGGTAGGACATGGGGAGAAAGCTAAAGGTTGGAGCAACGCAGCCCTTGGGTTTGTGTGGTGAAAGGCAGAGGCTGGTCTAACAAGTAGTAACGTGATGGGGCTTAGCTTAGTCATGGGCAGAAAGTCAGGAAGCAGGCCCAGGGATGGAGTTGGGCAGCCAGGTAGGTTGACAAAAAACCCTGGCAACAGAAAGATACCGGAGAGGAACTGGGGCCCAGAGAAGGTTGTCAGAAGAAGACCATCAGCCATGTTGAGAAGAGTTAGGATACCAGGTAGGTTATGAAGGCAGAGATGCAGAAAGACAGAAACTCAGTCTCTCCACCTGAGGTAAGAGCTCTGTTATTAGAACTGGGGCACGGGAATAAAGTAAGAAAAGCAGAAATACTGATATGATTCTTAGTTTCTGGCTTGCAGTTGCTTACATTTCTCCTAATAAATAAGGGGATCGGTGTTCCAGCCTGAAATGCATTTGATCCTCTAGGTGAGGAGACTCCAAGATCGCAATGCGAAATATTTTATATTTTCCTGGTGATCTGGACTTATTAGGTATTTAATAAATCTATAAATTCGCTGATTGAAGAGAGAACCTGTATGGATTAAATCAATACTTTAATTAATTTTCCTATTGAGCCTTGGCAAGAGGCTCAATAATTTTATGACAAGTATATGGGAGGTAATTCGATGGACTAGTTTCTAATCTCAACTCTTCTACTTATCTGCTTCACTTTTAAGCAAATTACTAAGGATTTTTGAGACTGATTTTCCTTAACCTATAAAATAACAACAATAATACCAATGTTATTTTAATATTACCATCAATAAGAATATCCATAATTTGTCAAGCATTTCTTTTGAGTCAAGTACTGTATGAAGCACTTTAAAGACATCTCATTTAATTGTTGTAAGGAATAAATGAGGCATCATAGTCAAGATGCGAGGCCCAGTGCATGGCACATAGTATGCCACTCACACACGTGAGATCCATGTGTATGCTGATGCACAGTAGGATATGTACTATTAATGGTAAGCTGGGAATTCTGTGTTTTAGAGGGCAGGAGAAAGAGTGATCAAGTAGACTGAGATGAAATAGAGCTGGGTCAGATCAGAGGAAGAAACCAGATATCATATCAGTGACATACCAAAGGTAATTCTTTTCTTGAGAGCCTTTCACCTCTAGTTATAAAGTAGAATTGGCCTCAGTGACCAATATGCTAGTCTTCCCATGTGTCACCCAAGGGATACTGCACTTCTGATGTATCTGGTGCAAAGCAGTGAGTGATAAGCCGATCTCTGTCCTTAGTACAGAAGTCCTTTTGGGAATGTTGGTTTGGCTCAGTACCTAGCAGAAGTTTCAGTGTAACTTAGGACTCACAGCCATGTTTGAGTAACCTACTCTCTTGTTTTGAATTTCCCCAGAAGCCAACTTGGAGATAAGAGTTTGGCTGCAAGTGTTTTTTTTGGAGATGATCCCAGGAGTGTTATAAGGGAGGAGAGAAGTAAGAAGAAGAATGAAGGAAAGCAATAAAAGTGTGTTGATAAGAGGATTTCTACTGTGGGCAACTAAGCTCACTCCTCCAGGGTACTCTTTAAGAAACTGTGTAGTGTTAGGGAGCCAGAGTATTTAATCCTACTCTCCTGCCTCTTTGGTGGAGGTTGTACCTTACACAGGCCTTAACTGCCCAACACTCATCCCTCAGGTGGAGCAATGCAGGTGTCTGAGAGAGGAAGCATAGGTGTGTAGAATTTAGTGGTCCAGAAAGCTAAATGACTTGAGGGAGCGAAGGGGTGGATAAGGGGGTGGGAGAATCTGGCAGGACTCCAGCAGCATCTGCTAAACTCACCTTCATATATTGAAGGCATGCAAGTTGTTAAATCTTCATTGCAGATTTGAAAGTCCTTAAATTACCATCTTATCCCCAAATAGGGCATTTCTTTACTATTGTTAATATTTTATATTCTCTGAGTAGGTGCTGATTTATTTCTTCAGTTCCTATGACACTGTAAACATTTTCTTTCAGGTGGCCTTTCTAAACATTAATCTGCAAGTGAGCAGGAAATAAAATAGTCTGAATAGTCCCTATTAAATAAGTATTGAGACATAAGCAGATCTCTAGAGTATGTGCAAGCTTAAAGGAAATAGTAATGTTACATTCAGAAACGGACACTTTGAGCCACAGGAAAAGGCATGCATTAAGCATATCTACCGCGTTTCAGGCTTGGAATTCTGACCTATAGGGATCTGGCTAGATTTCTCCTGCCTTTCAGGGTACATACTGAGCAAAATATACTGGTTCTGCTAAATGAGAGAACATTTGAATGTAAATTTCTTTGTCTGAGAATTATTTTCTAAGCACCTTGCAACACCCAGCCTAGAATTCAGATGCAAATAAGGCCTAGCACCCATGGGCTATAAAGACAGTGATTAGTGTTTGGAGTAAAAAATGTTCTTCTTAGGACCTTCTACTTCCCTGGGTGCAATTATCTCAGTGCCCAAACCATACCACTGAAATCCATTCAGATTTCTAAGTCATACTCTGAGTCTGGTGAAATTAAAGTTTGAACTTGCAAGTAATACTCCTTTCAGATGAGGTTTTACAGTCCTAATTTCAAGATCATTATCTTGTATTTGTGTCTCCCTGTCCTTAAATTAAAGCGGATCAATTATGAAGGAGGAAATACAGGAGGAATAGACCTACCCTCAGTTCTGGTAGGAGAGTGTGGGCTCCTGGAAACAAGCTGGGTGCTTGATCAAATGATGGAGGCTGGGTGCCTCTCCTTACAGAGGTCTTGACACACTGAGCAGTGCAGTTGGCAATACTAACATGACTACATCTTGTTATATATGATAAGGCATGGGTATTATTGTTAAACTGTCTGGGGGAAATCCAAGAGTAATTTCAATCTTTTGTCTTATTATAAGGGCTGTTCACTAGCAAGAAGATGGGCTCCTGTGATTTTCACAGCCTATGATGTCTTTCTTTGTATACCGTTTGGTGACAAACTATATGTATCAGGGATGGGAGATGAGAAAGGAGAAGACTGTTTAAGTCATAAAAATCTACAAGTAGCTCATGAATAACACATCTTAATTGTTATTTTGTGTTACACTTTGCAGATAACTTTAGATATTTATGTGGATAGTGGAAGGAGTAATATTTATGGTCCATCCCTGTCAAGTTTTAAAATAGAATTTGACACTGGAAAGTACAAAATAGGCATAAGAATCCTTTCTGAAGGGTTCAGATGATAAAAAATAAAGTAAGCTAGTAGAATACTCAAGGGAACCTGATATCCTAGAGGATTTGTGAAGGTATTTGATTTATCATAACCTAACTTGTGTTTTTACTAGAATTTGAAAATTATTCAGAGGTACCTGTCACAGAGTATTCATATTTCAGTTCTGGGATATGTTTCTGACTGAATTTGTTTGCAGCTGAATTTCTGGAAATTTTATCAGCAGGCCATTCTTAAATTCTCCCCTAATTTTTTATTCTTTTTGAGATATTATTGATTTTGTTTTCCTGAATGCAATTTTATATGGCAATATCTGTGCAGAAGCGATTTGCTGTGGTTCAAGGAACAGGATTCTTATGGGCATTTGTCTTAGTAATGTGATTACAGAGTCACTAACTTGATCTTAGTAACATTTGCCTATTATCGTGTATTAGATGCATGAAAGGAAAACTGCTTTCCAAGGCAGAGGATTACCCTTGAGTATCTCCTTTAGTTGATAATGCCTTGCAAAATTAATGTCCAGGTGATTTTGAGTGGCTATTTGCATTATTCGAAACTAGTTAGGATTAGATCCAAATATTATCACCAATGTTGCATGCAGAGAGGAAATTACTTTTTTAGTACACCTTAAGAAACTTTTAAATCATTGACTCATACATTTTATAGATGAGCCATTCTGTACTTCATCAGATGCTGTTTTTACTCTGCTATGGCTGCAGGAGGCAGCAAGATACAAAAAGCTTAGACTCTGGAGTCAGAGAGCAATAGTTAGAATCTGACTGCATTGCTCATTATCTGTGATCTAGGTCTGTGAGAATCTACTACTCTGACCCTCAGTTTCCTCATCTCTTCAAGACAGACTGACATAACAGCATCCCTATTCCAGTTTCCTATTTAAAAATGGTAACTGCACCTCCTCACTAAAAGTACTCAGTTCCTTTTTAAAAAGATTTTCCCCTCCTTTTCTTAAAGCAGATAGTGGTAATATAAAAAGATAATCCTGTCTACAAAAAGACTTACATGAGATTTATTAACAATATCCCCAAACTAGAAACAACTCAATAGGAGAATGGATAAGCAAATTGTGGCTTATCCATGCAATGGAAGACTACTCATCAGTAAAAGGAAAGAAAAACTACTGATCCATGCAACAACTTGGATGACTTATAGACATTATGTTGAGCAAAAGAAGCCAGACACCAAAGTGGACATATTGTCTGATTCCTTCTGCATGAATTTCTAAAACCGGCAAAACTCCTTTTTTGTGATAGAAAAAAATTGATTACCTCCAAAAGTAGAGTCTTGATGGAAAGAGTCAAGAGAGAACTTTCAGGGGGTGATAGAAATATTCTGTCTTGATTTGGGTGGTGATAATATGGTTCATATATTTGTCAAAACTTGTTGAATTGTGCAATTAAATCGAGTGTTTTATTGAGTACAAATTATATTTCAAAGAAAAGACAACTCATCCATCCATTAAATGTTTAATTTTCTAATAACCAGTTTTGGGATTCTCAGGATGCAGTGACCATCTGTACTCTGGGAATTGGAACGGCCTTTGGAGAGTCCATTCTGGACAACACACCCCGCCATGCAACCATCGTTACCAGGGAGAGCAGTGAACTGCTCCGCATCGAGCAGAAGGACTTCAAGGCTCTATGGGAGGTGAGCCCCAAGGCTTCTTCGTCAATTAATGTGGTTGCAGAAAAGAAAAGGAGCTGCCGCATGGATAATGGCATTACAGTCAGGCCTTAATGTGTTCCGTTCTGAGCTGGTAGATGGAATTTAATTTTCAAAACTTGTTTTTGAAATGAGTGAGCGAAAAAGCCATTTTGACACAAGACATCTTTTTTTTTTTTTTTAATTTAGTGCTTGCTCAATTTTCTGTAGTTTGACATACCTTATAATTATTTCTTGAATGACCATAGAGTGTTTTATGTATTTCCTCCCTCCTATTCCACAGATGTATTCTTAACCAGGGAACAAAAAACTTTGACATTTTCTTTTGCATTTTAAAAATTATCATTGACATGTTCCCTGGTAAAGTGGAATGAATGGGGTTAACATCTGCTTCATTTAAATGCTTTTAAAAACGATGTGCCCTATAATAAGGTGTGGGAAATGAGGGACATAAAGATGTCTGGTTACCTGCCAACTTCAAAATGCATAGGTGGCACAGCAGTAGATGGATGCAACTGGTCCTGGTGACTTTTGCATTTACCACAGCTTACCAGTGTGCCTTAGGGTACTGCACTCATTTACAAGAAGTACGGGGAATAAATCATCTTATATGCAGTAATGGCAAATGGAGCACTTAGAAAGGCCCAGCTAAGCCTTGCATCTTTCATGCTCATTCCTTTTCAATTCTTCAAGCTTCTGATTTTAACCTGTGGTTGTTCCTTATCTTTGTCCTTGGCTCAGTATGTCCAAGTGTTAACCCATTGAGCTGGCAGGCTTCGCCACTTGTCCCAGTGTGGCTAAGATTTTAAACTTGATCTAAAAAGAATTTTGTGTAATCAAATAGTTTCCTCCAGAGCCAAACAAATGACAGATGCATTAAGGGAGCAAACCTGCCGGTGAATGAGTGATGCTTTCCCTAAAAGTCCTGCAAAGCCTTGGAGGGCCCTGGTGGTGAAACCTGTTACTTTTATTCTTGGCAGTAGTGAATAAATTGCAGGGTTACTTGTTTGAAATGTTTCTCTTAGAAAATATTAAAGAGCTCCAACAGCTCTGTAAAGTTCAGAGACAAAAGCTAGTTTTAGGAAGGCAAAGCTAAAGTAGGTTTGCATGAGGTGTATATGGAGAGATTTTCTGTCAATTAAAAGGAACCAAGCTTGAGGCAAATAAGCCATTTTTTGGATCTTTCATTTTAAAAGGTAAACTGAAAAAGTCTTTTCCTAAAAGGAAATTTAGAAATCCGGTTGAAGAACAAAAAAGATTCCTACCTGTGATGTGTGTCATTATAAGTCCTTTTGTCTCTGATGACTGATTCAAGTTGCTGATAGAGAATGATTTGTGGAAATATTAAAAACGTATTTTAATTAGGAGCCCTCCGTGTTGTGAAGGAAGTTCCTGAGAAGTTGCTACCTGTGAATATTTTTTGAAAAATTATTATTAAAAAAATTTCAAACATACTGGAAATCAGAAAGAATAATACAATGAACACCTAATACACCAGTACTTAGTTGGACAACTGTTAACATATAGTCATATTTGCTTCCTCATTTTTTTGGGACCACTACAATGTAAATGATAGACATTTCATCCTATATATTCAGCATATATCTCTGAAAAAATTAGAATATTCTTCTACATACCTATAGCATTATATCTTCTACAAAACTAATAATAAGTCTCCGGCGCATTGAGCAACTCGGACGTCGCACCCCGGCAGCTGGGCAGTCTTGCTCTGCTGCTCAGCCCCGCACCGTACTGCACCCTGTGAGCTTCAGCGGCCAGCACCACTCAGCTCTGCAGCGCCCCGTTAGAGTTGCAGTACAGCCTTTGCCCCACACAGCCGCTAGCTGCTCATGTCCACTTGGGACTGGCGGGCGCAGGGCTTCGGTGCTCGGTGCTCGGGGTGCCCAGCTGGCTCTGTCTGCCCTGCTCCCTCCTCGTAAAGCAGGCAGTCGTAACTGGACCCCGCCTGGCCGCAAGTCCAGCCCACTGATCTTTCCTTAGGGCAGCCCCAGACCTGAGAGCCTGGCTGCTCAGCCTGCTGCGAGATGAGCTAGCTGCTTTGGCTTCAGGCAGTGTGTGGAGGTAGAGATCAAGCTGAGCGCTGCCTGGGAGAGTAGGCAGCGTGCTGAGGCCAAGACGGAGGACAGGAAGCATGAAAAGTAATTCCTCTTCTACGATGGAGAGATAGTCTCCTGGAAAGTGGGCCTCGCACTCAAGCACCCCAACAAGCGGCTGGAGCACTAGGGATCAAGACTGAGTTCATCGAGCGGATCAAACTACTATGACGGTGGGAAGCACCATGACTTTGTGTCCCTGGTGAAGGACTTGGCCCGGCCTGGAGAAATTACCCAGTCACAGGCCTTTTGCTTTCAATTCACCTACGTGGAGACGCGGTAGAAGTCCTACACCAGGCAGAATGTGAAGCTCAGGTACTTCCTTTGAGCTACCATCAACCGCCACCTCAACGATGTTGTCAGAGATAGACATCGTAGCTCATACACAATCATGTTTTTGACTTAAATTGTTTTTTTCTGAAGAACCTAAGGGGCTTGGGCTAAGCAGTGTCCTTGGGATTCCGAGGTTGATGTGGGAATAGCAAGAGGTAACATCCCAGAAGCTAATGTCTCTGGGAAAAGAACCTTTTATTGAAGCTTTGCATGTGGGCTGCCTCACATCCTATCCCAGAGCAGAGTGCCATCTTCCTTGGCATCTGTTCTCTGGTTTCCCAACACAGGATCTGACTCATGTGCCTGAGATTCTGAGCTGTCAGTGGGGCCCCAGGTAGTCACATTTTGTCTTCCCCTAAGATAATAGTAGAAGTAGTTGGGCCTGCCCTATCTTAAATGGCCAGGGGGCAACTCAAGATCAGGAAGCTACCTCTTTGGGAGTCTCAGATGTGGTGCTCTGACGTTTCCACAAGCCGCCTCCTTTCTGGCCTTTCTCTCCCTGCTAGGACCTAGGCATCTCCGTTCTCCATCTTATGTAGATTCTCGTCAGTAATATCCTGGAATGGAAGCCTGTAGAAGGGCCTTTGGTTGATTGTCCCCTCACCGGTGAGAAATTCTGGCACAGAGACAGGCTGGGGGCAGTGTCATGCATGGTTGGCAGCAGTGTCAGACACAGGAGGCCAAGGCAGCCCACTGAGGAAGTATAATCACTGTGCATAGGAGCTGTCTGTCTTCACCATGTGACTCCATTCATCAGCCCTGAGTGCTGGGTGGTTTCAAGGTATTGTTCTGTGTGCC
>NW_011888783.1:17068638-17085863 GCF_000151845.1 Pteropus vampyrus | reverse complement strand
TTCCCCTAAGATAATAGTAGAAGTAGTTGGGCCTGCCCTATCTTAAATGGCCAGGGGGCAACTCAAGATCAGGAAGCTACCTCTTTGGGAGTCTCGGATGTGGTGCTCTGACGTTTCCACAAGCCGCCTCCTTTCTGGCCTTTCTCTCCCTGCTGGGACCTAGGCATCTCCGTTCTCCATCTTATGTAGATTCTCGTCAGTAATATCCTGGAATGGAAGCCTGTGGAAGGGCCTTTGGTTGATTGTCCCCTCACTTGTGAGAAATTCTGGCACAGAGACAGCCTGGTGGCAGTGTCATGCATGGTTGGCAGAAGCGTCGGACACAGGAGGCCAAGGCAGCCCACTGAGGAAGGATAATCACTGTGCATAGGAGCTGTCTGTCTTCACCATGTGACTCCATTCATCAGCCCTGAGTGCTGGGTGGTTTCAAGGTATTGTTCTGTGTGCCCCACAAAGCCTGAACAAAGTCATCTGTTTTCTCCAAGAACAGGTTCCGTTATGTAGCCTCGATCCTGCTTCCCTAAGTGATGAGCAGATCCTTATCACTCCTTGCTCTTCACTTAATTTCTGAGAATTGGGGCTGGGTTTCAAACACTTGGAACTTTGGTCCTTACTATTGCCCAAGCTCCTTCACTCCCTTCCTAAACCTAAGAATTAAGGGAGGGCAATGTGATATTCAGCAGAATACTCCGCCACGTAACTTCAGAATAATTCTGCTTGCTAAATTATGTCTTCATCTTCACCAGTTGACTGACCAGAGTTTAGGACCATTGGTGTCTTTGTTTAAAAACACATATACAAAAATTCTTGTGAATATTCTTGATATACTAGAGGAGAAGGGTTTCCCTCTGTTGTGCTGTGCTTGGGTTTATTATAGTAAATGTTGACATCCTTTTCTGCATCATCTGGAAATGACCAGGAATTACTCTCCTACTGGCCTCCTTTCCTTTCTAGGAAGACCAAGCAGAACTCACTGGCCAATAAGTATAATATTTGGCAGTGTGAGTGGTCTGTAATCTGGAAAGCAAGGAGGTTGGTATCTTTCAGTTAGGAAAGATAGAAAAAAGGGACTCCTCTTTTCTTCAAAAATCAGTGCAATCGTGGGCCTTTGACTGGGCAGGGCTCATGGAATTGAAACTGTTGGGAAAGGCATTTGGATAACACTTGGGGTTGACTGGGGGCAGCAGAACCAAGGGAGGTAGGGTGGTTTCCCTCATGCTAGACCCTGAGTTCAAGTACTGTGGACAATCCCCATGGGAACAGGATTACCCATCCAGCTGCCCCTGGATTTTCAAGGTTGGAGCTTAAGTGTATGGGGGAGACAGGTTCTGTGTTCTTTGCCTTTTTCAGATCATGAGATCAGGCTCTGGTATGCCTCCCATAATGGATAGTATTCTAACCAGATAGCATCTGTCAGTTCCTCTGCCTCCCCACTTACACCACAAATTTACTTTCCAGCTTTGTTAGTATCTTAAACCTTTCTTCTGGGAGAACTAGAAGATAGAATTTGCTTTTATTCTCTCAGGAGCCGTACACAAGCCAGGTCTTCTGCATTCTCCTACTCTGCCCCCATTCTCTACTTCTCTGTCAACTGTTAAAGTGAAGGGAGCCTCCTTTAAAGATTCATATACCTGGGAGTATGTGAATTTACTTAAGCAGCTGCAGTTTACCTGTTTCTTGATATATAGTCTTTTCAAAGGCTGAATTTTAAAAAAAGAACACTTGTTTCAGTTGTCTGCCTGATTAAAGAAAACCTCCATAGCTTGGAGGCATTATGCCCATGGTCAGAAAAAAAAAAAAAATTCTAATGTCAAATAATACTCAGTCTACAGGTCAAATTTCCCCAGTTGTTCCATAAATATATTTTATAGCCTTCTTTTTTCAACATCAGGATCAAATAAAGAACTATGTATTGTACTCGATTGTTATATCTGTCAGTCTCTCTCTCTCCCTCTCTTTTTTTCCATCCCTTCCTCCTTCTCCCTCCTCTCTTTCTTTTGCTCTCCATGGCATTGACTTGTTAAAAAGGCCAGGTCAGTCTCTTTTAAATTCAAGATTTGTCTGCTTGTTTTCTCCTGGTATCTTTTATATTCCTAGGGCAGGGTTTCCTGTAAATGGAAGCTAGGGCTAATCGAGCCAAGCATTTTTGGCACGAAAACATCAAAGGTGATGCCTAGTACATCGGGAGGTTTGTAATGTCTGGTTGCCTCACTATTAGTGATGCTGAATTTGATCCCTTGGTCAGATTGTATCTGAGTACATTTTAGAGCTATTTTCCACAGATATAGTTCCCTTAAAGGAAAATTGTTAAATGGGGGTATTGGTCTTGAGGGTGGTCCTTGGTGTCTCACACCTCCACAAGATTTTGCAGCTCACTGGGTCCAAACCTCATCTGTAACCTCAGAGCATAGTTACTGATCTCCCCTGCCAGTGACTTAGTGAGCTGAAAAGATGGGTAGATCTCTTCTTTAGTCTGATCTCTTCTTTCACTGGTAGGGGATAGGAATCTCATATTAAGATATTAGTCACATACTCCATTTTATTAGCCTGTTCATGCAATGCAACTGAAAGTGCAGAGTTCAAATTAGGGAGTTAATCAATGTTTTAAGTGGCTAAAATAAAAATGTAAGAAACTCCACTGTCCATGTTAATCAGAACTTTATTAAAGGGCACACTTGTACGTATACGGTACATGATAATCCTAAGAAATTGTAAAATTCTAAAGTACCTTTTGAATAGAAAAGATTAAATTATGTTTATTCTACTGTTTATTCAACAAGTACATATTGAGCATCACCTGTGTGTCAGGTATGGATACGGCAGTGAGCAAGGTTGACAGAGTTCGTGCTCTCAGGGCTGGAGGAGACAGAAAATAAACAAGCAAGTCAATAACATTATTTCACAGTACAATATGTCATTATCATTAAATAAACTTTATATTTATTCTTTGAATATGAGTGATCCATTGATGGCATGTATAGCACTAATCTACTGACAAAATCTACTAATAACCAGAACACTTATTCCTTGATTATGTCAAGCCGTAGAGTTTATAATTCAGCCATTCTTTGTACTGGTAAATAATACCTGTTGGCAAAATTAATACTCAAGTTCTTACTGTCAGCTGAAATCTAAGTCAGATCTGTCAGCCAAATATCAAAAGGGAAAGATTTAAAGGGAGGAATTACATAGCTTCCGAATTCAGGGAGAAGCCTCACTAATCATGAGATGGCAGAAAGAAGACAGCAGAAAGGTAAGGTGGATAATGCCTCTCCTGTCAGTAAGAGAGGGAGCTCTGTGTCCGGCTATAGGTTCCACATGGTAAAAATTAGATAATGTGAATCATGGGTCTAAATTTGCATGTTCACTTCATCTGACTATTTACTTTTTGAAGAATGCCAAGGTGGGTCCACTGTATGGCAAACACCCTTATCTATGCCTTTGACGCAAGTAAAAGGGGCAGAAGGATAAAACACAAGGATCAGGATTCTGAGTTACTTCTAACTCTGAAAATTGTAGTCTCTAATCATAACAGGTAGCACAGTCTAAAAATAGCTTTCTGATAGGCTGAGCAAATAGTCTATTTTTAAATCGTGCACTTTGACTTTAATGGCAACACAAAATTAGGAATCCTGCTTCCTTTCCTGACCAAAGGCAAATTTCCTTGGGCCTCTGCAGGTGGATAGGATACACACTCAGAGAACTACCTGTGAGACTTTGAATACTATTCAATTTCATCTCAAATACCTCTTGGTTTATATAGTCTATTATGTTATAAGTGAAATTAGTAATACCCAGAGTATTAAAAAAATTATTATCATAAATATGACCAGGAGAATTCTTAAATAGTCTCTAGAAATACATCAAATAAAATAAATACTCCCCCAAATATAACTGAGGTAGCAGCTTGATAACTTTTCTTCGTACTCTATATCTTTCCTAATGAAAACCACTTTTCTCCTCCCTTTCCATGTTTCAGTTGCCAATTTACAGTCAGATTTGAGGACGCTGGGTTGCTCCCTCTTAAAGTTAGGTCATACTTTCTTAGCTTAAGTGAATTATGGTAAATTTATTCAGAATTGGTCAGTAATGCTTCCCTTTTTTCATACCTTTTTGATATTAGCACTTAATAAAATATATTCAGGGTATAAAACATCTCATTTTCCAGCAGCATCTCAGGAGAGGAGTGGGGAGGGAGGGGGAGGAAGGGAGGGAGGGCGATAGTTATGTTTCTGGATCTCATTCAGAAGGAAATTAATTAAAAAGTCTTGGAATACCATTTTTAGTTCTTGAGACAATTATAATTTAAACTCTTTGACACTAGTAGTGTTTTATACTCACAGTAAGGAAGTTAAATGTCAAAATAATTAAGTGTAGCCTTGAAAGTTTTAAGCTAGTTATTAATATTTGATCCAAGATTATGAGTATTTATGATTGTTAATGGCTCTTGGAATAAATAAAGGACAGATTTACTGTCCAATTCCATGAATTTCTTCTCAGCACATATAATATAAAAAGTTTTCCAATGGTTAGAACAGCAAACAAGAGTTTTTTGTTGTTGTTGTTTTTCTTTCTGACTTTCCGTCTACTATTATATCTGGATGAAGATGCTTTCAGCTTTGCGGCATGCTGCAAATACATGACATTGAATGAGGAAATGAGTCCAGTGTGTTCAGAGAAGTAGATTAGAGAGGCACTCTCGAACAAATCCATAAAAGACGCTACCGAGAGGTCCTTGAACTAGTGGTCTACCACCTGCTTACCTGTGTTTCAATTGCATGAACATCGTTCTGGACAAAAATTTTCCTTTATCATGAGCCATATTGGAGCATGTTTAAAATGATAATAAAAATTTATGAATAAATTTTTTGAAAATTTAAAGATAGCAATAAAGCTATAGTCTTTAAAAATAAAAGCAATATTTTATTTTTTTGAGGTTTGCAGGTTTGTTTGCTTTTTTAAGTGCATTTTGTCTTTTTATTTTTTATTATTTTTATTTTTCAATTCAGTTGACATTCAGTATTATTTTATATTAGTTTCTGGTGTATAGCATGGTGGTTGGACATTTATATAATTTACAAATTGATCCCCCTGATTAGTCTAGTACCCGCTAGACTAGTATTTAGAAATATTTTAAATTTGTAGTTTTTTCCTATTGCCTTTGACTGCCTGGCACTATACATAGTTATTACAATATTATTCCCTATGCCATACTTTACATCCCCATGACTATTTTGTAACTGCCAATTTGTACTTCATAATCTCTTCACCTTTTTTACCCAGCCCCTTACAAGCCTCTCCATCTGGCAACCGTTAGTTTGTTCTCTGTATCTATAAGTCTGTTTTTGTTTTATTTTTTTTTTCATTTATTTTGTTCTTTAGATTCCACATGTAAGTGAGATCATATGGTATTTGTCTTTGACTTACTTTACTTGGCATAATAAATACCCCTCTAGGTCCATCTATGTTGTCGCTAATGGTAAGATTTCGTTTAAAAGAAATATTTAAAATTTTTAATCTGACCTGTGTCACAATGAAAGTGGTGTCTTAGCTGTAATTGTGACCCAGAAACTTCTTGCACACCATTGCAATTTTATTTTAACCAAGGCCAACCATGTCACAGAACCATTGCTTAGATGTAATGATTTTTAATTATTATTATTCTATCTATAAATAATTGACATATAACATGATATTAGTTTCAGGTGTACAGCACAATGATTCAATATTTGTATATATTGTGAAATGATCACCACAGCGAGTCTGGTTAATATCCATCTTCAGCACATATAGTTACAAATTTTTTTTCTTGTGATGAGAACTTTTAAGATTTACCCTCTTAGCAACTTTCAAATATACAATACAGTACTAAGCGCAGTCACCACGCTGTACATTATAACCCACGACTTATTTTACCACTGAAAGTTTGTTCCTTTTGACCCCCTTCACTCATTCCCCCTACCCCACCCTGGCAACCACCAATCTGTTCTCTGTGATGGATGTAATAATTGATACAGTAGGTTTGTTCACCAAATGTTTCTGTGGCTTGAGTATTGTTAACTGACCAAAAATCTGTTTCATGCTTTATGAGATATAAAGCTGAATGGTGAAAGTAAGAAATAAGTGCATTTCTTATTTTAGAAAATAAGGAAAATAAAGCAATTTGTAAGCAGGGATATTTTTAAGATTAAAGAATATTTTTGAAGAAATATTTTTACATCTATCTCTATTTCCTAATTTTCTGAGTGCTTTTTTGTCTCAATTCTGCCAGACATGTTGGCAGTTATGGGACTAGAAAGCTTTTTAGTTATTTCTATTTGCTACCTCTTCAGGACTGTATAAGGAGAAAAAGCCCTTTTCCATTAATAATCTTTCAAGCCACAATGAGACTAAGAATTATTGAAATGACAGTGGATTAGTTTTTGCTGATTTGCTTTAAAAAACATATTAGAATAATATACCTTTCGGAGGCATGTGCTCCAGCTTGAATAGGCTTGATGTTCCTATCTCTCTTGGATAGTTAGAAAAATTAAAGCCAAATACTTAAAACATATTATCTCAGAATATAAAAATTTTAGAAGCCCTTTGGGTGGGTTTTATTACTTTATTTGGCATGCAAACAATTTCAGATTTTCACTTTGACGATACTGGTAGACTTTCCAGGTGGGCCAGCATTTCAGACGCATGTTTAGTGGCCCTGGATGGTGAGGTAGGACTGCAGGACCCATCTTCAGACAGGCAGCCCCGTGCCTGCCTGTTTAGGCACAGGGACCCATACCTTCCTGTGAGTATTCACTAAAAGCCAAGAGGCCTGCTCTCTCCCAAGTCAGAAGCCTGTGCTTACTTTTGGCAGCTTTGGAGCTTATACTGTAGGGCTACTTCCCAGACCAGAAATTTGCATCAAAAGGCTAAGAAAAATACATCCAAAAATAAACATGAAAGCCAAGACTTCATGCCAGGAACTCCAGCCACACACATCCTGTTGGCTGCTTCTCTTGCCTCTCTCCTCACAGTTCTGATTCTTTTAAACCAAGCGGAAGCCTGCTTCGATGAGTTGGACCTTATGTCTGCACCAGGTCCTCACTCCTCTGTCCTCAAGCTTTTCCGTGGAATGACAAAGTGATTCGAATCTAGAAAGGAAGGGAGTAAAGTTATTAAGAGGGAACTAATGTTGAAAAAATTACATATATATATACATATATATGTACATATATATATGTACATATATATAGAGGAAGTCTTTTCCTATTGCCTTTGACTGCCTGAACTTTCCTGGAGAACCACCAGCACCAGTTTCCTCTCTGTGGTCTGAGATCCTCTTAACAGGACAGGGAATTATCGGCGATGAAGGTGCATTTTGCTATCCAAATAAAGGACAGATGTTCACTGGATGTCTGAGAACTTTGAAAGACAAAAAAAAGAAGGACGTATGCCCTATAAGGTCAGAACAGATCTTTTTTATTTTTTAGTGGGGAAATATTATGTTTGCGTTTTGGTCTGAGGAATTATACTCTAAAGCATCTCTGGCTTTTCTAATTATGTTCCACCAGATCTAAATATGTACCACGGCACTGGCCTGATTTGATTTCATCTTTATTTGTGGTGTGTGTGGTGAGGGGGCTGAGTGGCAGCTCATCTTTTCTGATTGTGAAGGATATGTTTATTTATCCTGATGATCTTAAATATGTTTCTAGAAGATAAACAGAGATAGTTGTTTATAACTAGGCAGAATCACATTAATATTATACATATATATTTATCTGGTGGCATATTTGAATGGAATATATTAAAAATGAGTTTGGGGCAAGGAAACAGATTGAGAGTGATGATATTTCACCCTCTGGGTACCCAGTATGTATCTTGCTTGCAGCTTTCAGACTATATGAAGTCCTTAGTGTTTATGAGAATTCTGTTACATTATTGATGACTTGAAGTCCGACCAGCTCCACAAGCTGTGATTTCACTATTTCTCAGAAGACGATCAGGGGGTCTGAAAAGATCAAGGCTTGGCTGGCAGATGCCAGGAATGCCCAGATGCTGCGGAGTCGGCCTGTCGGTGGGGTGCTGTAAGCAGTTGTCATTCTTCTGAGCTGGCGCTCCTTTGGGTGTTCATTTCAGGATTGTGCTGTGGATATTCAGGTCTTTTAGGAGTTCCTATTAACAGAGGTTCTGAAATTCCTCCCGTGGCTGTGTACTTGCCAGCACGATGTTGACACCCCACCCCCACCCTCTTCCCTGCTTTTATCTCGAGGTGGCCTTCTTCACTCTCTCAGCTAACTTACTAGGCTGCTTGCCTGCTAAAGAGCTGCTTGATTCAATGTTAACTGATGTCACTTTGAAAATTTCATCTCTTAGAAGCTTCTGTCATATTCAACCAACATATGCTTGGTTCCCACCATGTGGAGGTGCAAAATGTTCCATGTCTATCATTTTGGCTTACAATCTAGTGGAGAAGACAGGCAAGCATAAACAAAAATCACCCTGATCTAAGATAAACTGAAGAGCACTGTAAGAAAGATCAGTGTGCTGAAGGACATATGAGGGCAGGCAGGGAGAGATTCATTTCCAGAAGGGTATTATTTCATCGGAAGACAAAGAGTTCTGGTTCTGAATTCTTGTGTGGTTAACAAGGCTATTTTTCAGCTTCGCTGAAAAATTGGGGTCAGTTAACCAAATTACAGAGTTTGAGGCCACCTGGTCCCCAGGGACTGACCACACAGAAGAGGCACGGCTTTCTCACTCTGCCTTCTCGGACTGGGGGGCTGCTGGTGGGTTTAGTTAGAAGTCCTTTCGCCTGCCCTCTGAGAGTGTCACATGTTGTATTTCCAAATGCCTTGCTTTGTGTTTTGTTTGTTGTTCAGTCATCATCTGGAGAAATCCGCTCTGAGGTTTAATGTGTCCCCCAGGCAAAGACAGTTCTAGTTGGGAAAACTGTTAAGAACTTGAGACTTTCAGAAGGAACTCGTGGTATGGACTGGGATATTGTTAAGCTTTTTATGTGTAGGCAGCTCTGTGGTCATGGGACTTTCCTGCTCTCACTGGGCCAAATTCCCCTCCTACAAGTCTCCAGGCTGCTGCGGAGAGGTTAGGGCACAGTCACTGGGGCAGGGTGTCTGACACCGAGGAAGGAGCAGCAGGAAATCCTGTTACAAAGTGGCTGCTCTGAATTCCTGCAGTCTTGCCGTGGTGGATCTCACTGACTTCAACCTTTTGCGCTGTCTAGCCCAAACCAATAAATGCAAGGCAGACCTTCTAAAGGTTATTGATGTGGTCAGTGGTCTGGTCTGAAATTCCCATCTATTCCTGGTTTAACCCAACTTCGCTGGATGCCTGTTTGGAAAGCTCTCGAGCTTCCTGGACCAGTTACTTGTAAAATAAAGATACCTTTATTTTAATCCTGCTTTTCTGACAGCAGTGGTCTAAGTTAATGTCGATCAATTTCTTAGGTGCTTTATGAGTTGAAAAATTTAGTGCCCCCCTTTTGATTTTCAAATTCAAGAAGGCAGAATAGTGGATTATGGGAATGGAAAGTATCAAGTGTAGGGAAACAGTTCATATTGTATCAAAATATATTACTTGAAAGGCAAGAACTTTTTGGTATCTTTCATCATTTATAATTATAGTTCTTAAAATGAGTTCCACATTAGAATGACCAGGGGAGCTATTTGAAAAATTTCCTTGGGTGGGCCCTCTCTAGATCAATGAAACCAGGATGGGGCCTGGGCATCGGTAGCTTCTTTTTTTAAAATTTATTTTCTAGTTACAGTTGACATATAATAATATATTGGTTTCAAATGTATAACATAGTAATTAGATATTTATATGCTTTACAAAGTGATCACCCCTAAATTTATATGGAACCACAAAAGACTCTGAATAGCTGAAGCGATATTAAGAAAGAACAAAGTTGGAGTTCTCATGGTACCTGATATCAAACTGTACTTCAAGGCTGTAGTAATCAAAATGGCAGGGACCGGCATAAAAATAGACACATAGGTCAATCTGTGGTTGAATAATATGTTTGTTCCTTACTAGTCTGTGTTAAATTTCTTAGTGTCATTTTTCCTTCTCTGATATAGACATTCGACTCCCAAACTGGGGTCTCTGCCAAATTAAGTGGTAATGACAATCAGTATTTTAGAGATAGAGTGAGTGGGGTTTGTTTGAGGCTTTGTGATTAGAAGTTGCCTATGTGGTCTGGTTACTGAAAATGTGAGGATTAGGTGCCAAATCACCCCTAAATTCTACCATCCTACGAGCACACATTTTCTTCTCTGTCAGAGCAATGATAGCTTCTGAAAAATTCCACTGTATCCTTGTGTGAAAGAATAAGAGTGAAAGTGGAGAGTAATATCTTAATAGTATAAGAAAAAGAGTTTTAAGTTCATGGACCCTCTGGGAATGTTGAGAGCCCCCAGCTGTCCTTGTACTTTGAGAATCATTTCTCTAGGATAAATTCCTAGAAAAAGAATGACTAGTTTGAAGGGAATGAAAACTTGTATGACTTCTGATAAATATGATCACATTTATCTTCAGTAGCTTTTATTCAGCCATCAAGAGTATTTGAGCATGCCTATTATATCCAGCTTTGGCCAGCATAACTGTTATATGTATTTTTTTCATTGTAATAGGTACTGTTATTCTCATTATGTTTCTTTGACTCCTGCTGAGACAGCTGAGATTTTCTTATATATTTCTTTATGGATTATATTTCCTCTTTCAGGACATGTTACTCATACATACACTGGCATTTATTTATCAATTTATTTGAATGCTTTATTTGATAAAGACATTAACCCTTTGTTATAATTGCAATAAATATTTTATCTTGGTCTGTTTACTTTTCCTTTTTCATAATATTTAATGTACATAAATTCTAAATGCATTAACTTCACTGTGAATCTGGCTATTTTGTGATTTTTTTTTTAAGTTTGTTTTATAAAGACATCTTACTTTCACTCATATCTGTTTTGAAAAAAATGGTATAAGTGATAAGTGATAATGTACCTGTAGTGATAGAATAATTTATTCAGTCCATTGGCAGGTAGGTCTGTGTGTAGAGTGTTAGAGAAGGTAAATAGTCCATGACAGGTGCTTCTAATCTGGGATTCCTGAGCTCATAGATCAGCTACTCTGATATTTTTATATGTGTGTGCACTTTTCTGAAAAGAGGGCCCATAGCTTTCATCCTTATCTGAAAGGAGTCTGTTACCCCCCAACAGATTAAGGACCATTTTCTGTAGAATCAAAAAGATACAGACCAGGTTCTATAGCCTGCTCCCCCTTTATATGGGACAATACTGAATGTTTACTCTCATTATATCACATCTTTACAGAATTTGTGATGGTGAAAATGGAGATAGAAAAATAATTTTTATTGTGGCTTTAAGCTTTGACACTGATGTCTAGAAACTCTTTTTGTAGTGAGAAAGAAATCAGGGGGAAAAAGCCAAGTTCCAGGCTCAAAACAGAAATGCTTTGCAGTAAGAGATTCTACCAGCCTGTTTTAAAATAAATATTTCTAATTTATGGATCCATTGCCCGCCCCCTCCCCAGGGCAAATTTTAGTATTTTGTACCTAGTTTCAAAATGATTGAATTTTAATAACAGATTTTCATGGAAGTGGTTTTGTATTCTAAGTTCCATACCTCCCCCCCAAAAAAACTGTCCACATTTAATAATACGCATAAAACTAACTGGACAACTTCAGACAATAGTACTTTTGAAAATTAGCTATATAATGGCTTATCGTGCAGAGCAAGAATTATTTGTTTTTTTATTTTAAAGAAATTTAATTTATTGATACTAGATAGTGCATTTGGTAAAAAAAAATTAAAAAATACAACAGGGTATTATATATAATGAAAAGTATGCTTTTTCTCCCCCTCCTGCCCTCAACCACCAGTTCCCCTCAATCCAGGTTATTGGCTCCTTCTGCAGAATATTTTATGCAGATAGTCTCTTTGATTGCTTTTTAGGCAAGACTTCTAGAGCTTACATTGACTCTTCTTTGCAGCCTTTTGAGAAAGAAAAAAAAGTTTAAAAATTTCTACAAGAATCACAAGCTTCACACAAATTGACCCTGACAGACCTGCCAGAGTTTTAGTTTACTTTCTCCTTTTGCTTTTCTATTTCATTAAATTCCACAACTTGAATCTCCTATTAGCATTTTCTAATGTTTTAAATCTGAGAAACTTTATTGCAAAATGTGACTATGGTTCAAATAGAAAATTCTAATTAATTCATTTTAATTTTTATCAAGAACTAATGTTTGTTAAAAATTCAAATATGCACTATTAGTAATGTTAAAAGTATAAGAGGTAAATATAAAAATAATTCAATTTGAATAGAAATGTTTAGTCATTGTAGCTATGGGATATCACGTTGATCTCATGCTAGGTAATAAAACATGGGAAATTCTTTGGCATTAATTTTCCAAGGAGTTATTCCTGTAAATAAGCGCTACATATTTCCTGAGTTGATGCATATACACCAACCGAGGCAAGGATCCCTTCGTGGCGTAGATGACCTTGTATCATCCATGGCCCTTGAGAGTATAAATATTTATGTTAACTGTGCAGCTGTCATGAATTGAGTTCATAAAATTGGGTTTGGGTTCTTTAATTTGACATATTATTCTTGCTTAGTTTTGTTGTGCTGACTAAGACTCTAGTGCTATAAATCAGAGAGAATGTTTGCCTACAAAAAGAAAAAGAAGAGCAGGAACAATAATATGAAATATTGCCTTTGTTTATTAAGTGTTTTTTCTTTTTTTCATTCTACTGTCTTCTTTTAGCTCTTAGTTCCCTGGATCTTGTCATTATTCTTTTATAAGTTATTTTTTAACAGATCTATGATGATTTAAGGTAAGGGAGCATAAAGCTGATAAAACTTAAATGTGAAATAAAAGAGTGAGAAGGATGTGGTAAAAAGAAACATTTTTTAATATATAAAAGTAGAATATATCTATATATACACAAATTCAAACAATACAGACAAGGCTGACTACATAGTTTGTGAGGCCTAGTGATAAATAAAAATATAAGGTCCCTTGTTTTCCCCAGAGGAAACTGTGTTATTAACAGTACTAAAATATAAAGCATTTTTCTTCTGTGTTCTCTATCTCAACTCATGTTTCTTATTTGCTAGTTAATGTCAGTCTAAGTAGAAAAATAAAAAATTTAAATTATTAGCATAAGTTTACCGTTTATTTTTCTATGGTACAATGCCCATTTTAAATGCAAATAAAAAATTTTTAACTCGTATGTGGAATCACTGAAATGACATAACTTGTATTTCCTAGCTCCATACATGTATATGTATTTCATTACCAGAACAATAGTAACTGTGCACAAAACTAATTCAACCGTCTGTATTTCAGTTCCTGATGCACACTTTATACCTTTAGCTTACAGCTGAGTAAGGAAAGACTGAAAGGAAAAAGAATATGGGTTGCCCTAACTTTCATTTTCCTTTATGTCATTATTATCAGTGTAAGTGGTTGACTAATACAGGAAAGTAACATGAATAAGAAAGGATATGATAGAGTTTCTTCATCAAAACCATTGCTTTCTTTCTGTATTCAGAGAAAGTTCTGGTTATAACAGAGTATGGGGCCCCTGGAGTTGCCAGCATCTGGATTTACTCATTGGAAGATGTAACACGCTTACTTTGGACTTGTTTTGAGTCATGCTGAACTCTCATGCATCTTGAGTCCAACAAAATTCTGTCCTCCTGAGGCACTGTGAACACTGTATGTAAATGGGGCATCAAGGAACAGTGGGCATGCACATTTCGCTATCTCATCTGCTTATATACACTTGATGCCTCATATGGACGTTATTTAAAAAACATAAGTTTGAAGATAAAATTTTTAAGAATTTCAAGATGGTGACAGCAGACCATTAAACTGAGTGCACGGGGCCTTCCTGAGCATAGAGCCCTATGAGACTGCACAGGTCTCAAGCTCATGAAGCCAGCTCTGAGCGTAGAAATGTATGTGGTCTATTCCAGTCATTTCCACCATACCAGCTGAAGCTGCAGAGAAGTGAGTCCATCTAGCCCCAACCAACCACCCAGCTGACTGCAGCCACCTAGGTAAGCCCAGGTGCTACCAACAGAAGAACTGACCAAAAAGCCTACAGAATTGTGAGAATAATCATTAGTCATTGTTTTAGGCCACTAAGTTTTGGGGTGGTTTGTAATGAGCAATAACTATATAATCATATATATTAAAACATTTAATTTATGTACTCTCATAAATGAAATTACATTATTCATGTTGTCTGTGTTTTGCTTTTTTTTTTTCATTTAGTGTGCTTTAGAGATCCTTCTTTCTCAGTCCATTCCAATTAACCATATTATACTATAATGTTTCCATTGGCTGGGTTACTGTAATTTATTTAACCTATTTCCCTATTGATGGACAATTGTTGGTTTTTGTTCTTATCACGAGTGCTGCAATGAGCATTCTTGTATATATATCTTTTAAAAAATATTTTATTTTTTAATTGCAGTTGACATATAATATTATTTTCAGGTATGCGACATAGTGATTAGACACATACAATTTACGAAGTGATCACCCTGATAAATCTAGTACCCACCTGGCACCATACATTGTTACTACAATATTATTGACTATTTTCCTTATGTTGTATTTTATATCCCTGTGACTATTTTGTAACTATCAATTTGTACTTCTTAATCTCTTCTTATTTTCACTCATCTCCCCCAAATCCTCTCCCATCTGGCAACCATCAAAATGTTCTCTATGAGTTTGTTTCTGTTTTATTTGTTTGCTTATTTTGTTCTTTAGATTCCACATGAAAGTGAGAATCATATGGCATTTGTCTTTCTCTCTGACTTACTCCACTCGGCACAATACCCTCTAGGTCCATCTATGTTATTGCAGATGGTAAGATTTATTTTTTCTTATGGCTGAGTAATATTCCATTGGATATATGTGCCACTCCTTCTTTACCCATTTATCCACTGATGGACACCCACGTTGCCGCCATATCTTGACCATTGTAAATAATGCTGCAATGAACATATGGATGCATATGTCCCTTCGAAGAAGTAGTATTTTGGGTTTGCATGAATAAATACCCAGAAGTGGGATTACTGGGTCCTTTTTTGTCTCTTGTTATAGCTTTCATTTTAAAGTCTTCTTTGTGTAGTATGAGTATTGCTACTCTCGCTTTTTTTGTTTCTATTTTCATGAAATACCATTTTCTATCCCTTTGCTTTCAATCTGTGTGTATCTTTTGATTTGAAGTGAGTCTCTTATAGGCAGCATATGTAAGGGTCATGTTTTCTTATCCATTTAGTCACCTATCTTTTAATTGGAGCATTTAATCCATTTACATTTAAAATAATTGTTGACAGATATGTAGTTATTGCCATTTTATTATTCATATTTTTAATTTTCTTTTTTCTGCTTCTTCTTAAAGAAGTTCCTCCAACATTTCTTGGAATACTGGCTTGGTGATGATGACCTTCAATTCTAAATAATACCTTTGCTGGGTAGAGTAATTTTGGTTGTAGGTCCTTGCTTTTCAGTGCTTTAAATATTTTGTGCCAATCCCTTCTGGCCTGCAAAGTTTCTGTTGAGAAATCAACTGACAGTCTTATGAGAGATCTAATTGCTTTTCTTTTGTTGCTTTTAAGATTCTGTCTTTAACCTTTGGCATTTTAATTATGATGTGTATTGGTATGGGGCTCTTTGGGTTCATCTTGTTTGGGACGCTCTGAGCTTCCTGGGCTTATATGTCTGTTTCCTTTGCCAGATTAGGGAAGTTTTCATCATTATTTCTTCCAATAGGTTTTCAATACCTTGCTCTCTTTCTTCTGCTTCTGGTACCCCTATGATGTGAATATTGGTATGCTTGATGTCCCAGAGGCCCCTTAAACTACCCTCAGTTTTTTGGATTTTTTTTTCTTGTTGCTGTTCTAATTGGGTATTTCTGCTACCTTATTTTCCAAATCACTGATTTAATCCTCTGCCTCATCTAATCTACTGTTGATTCTCTCTAATGTATTCTTTGTTCCAGTTATTATAGTAATCATTATGTTTGGTTCTTTTTTATGTGTTCTATCTCCATTTTATGTTTCCTGTCTCTGTTGAAGTTTGCACTGAGATCATTGAGCATCCTTGTACATATATCTGGACATATTTTTATAGAGTAAGTTTTTACCTATGGAATTATAAGGTCCTTATGTGAAATTTAAAACTTGATGGATATTTTCTAATTATACTCCAGAAAGTCTGTGCCAATTTGCACTGCCCCCACAGTGTATGAGTATACTTGTTTTGGCTCTTCTTTAAGAGTGGGTCAGTTCAAACTTTGTAAATATTTCCAGGAAGAAAAGGCATTTTACCGTTATTTGTTTCCCCAATCATGAGTGAGGTTAAACATCTTTTAACATATTTCTTGACAGTTGTACTTTTTGTCTGTGAATGGCTGGTTCATATCCTTTATTCAGTAGTCTATCGGGTTTTATCTACAGTTTATAAGATTATACGAGCTTTTTGTAAATTAAATGTGCCCCTTTTGCCATATGTGCTAAAATATCTTACGCAAGTTTTTTTACGAGATATATTTTGTGATCAGGTACTTAGGACTGGAGAAACATTTCCTGTCTTGCCTTATGGTTTACTTTCTCAAGACATTTAATTCATTAACTTTTTTCCTCTAATCTCTTTCCCTTGAACTATGCCCTAGTTATAAATCCCTAAGGACATATTACTATAAAGCAAAACTTTTAAAAAATTTTGTTGTCTACTACTTCTTTTAGAAATTATTTTAATTTATCTATTTAATGTTGTTTTTATCCTTTGCTACTGGGGAGATGCTACTTCAGGAGGCTAGTCCCAAATTAGTAAGTTTCTGGATCTGTTGGTTACAAAATACAGTTCCCAGCAATAATTCATTCTTATCTATATGGAGGAAACTAAAGGGAAGAATGCATTTTAAAATTATATCACATACTATTTTTCTTGGCCAGACGAATGGTTAGCCATTCACTCCTTGGTCCCTCATTCCCTTTATAGATCAGATCCTTTTAGTGAGACTGCCTTGCAGGGGTGAAGCTAAAGAACTCTGGATGCAGAGGTAAAGTAATTCCACTTTTGTGCCTGGATCTGATCATTCCCAAGTGCTTGATGCATTGTCCTTCAATGGTTCTACAAAAACAGGATATAACCATGTGTGAAAAAAAGC
>NW_011888783.1:17041195-17068588 GCF_000151845.1 Pteropus vampyrus | reverse complement strand
TTGTGATCAGGTACTTAGGACTGGAGAAACATTTCCTGTCTTGCCTTATGGTTTACTTTCTCAAGACATTTAATTCATTAACTTTTTTCCTCTAATCTCTTTCCCTTGAACTATGCCCTAGTTATAAATCCCTAAGGACATATTACTATAAAGCAAAACTTTTAAAAAATTTTGTTGTCTACTACTTCTTTTAGAAATTATTTTAATTTATCTATTTGATGTTGTTTTTATCCTTTGCTACTGGGGAGATGCTACTTCAGGAGGCTAGTCCCAAATTAGTAAGTTTCTGGATCTGTTGGTTACAAAATACAGTTCCCAGCAATAATTCATTCTTATCTATATGGAGGAAACTAAAGGGAAGAATGCATTTTAAAATTATATCACATACTATTTTTCTTGGCCAGACGAATGGTTAGCCATTCACTACTTGGTCCCTCATTCCCTTTATAGATCAGATCCTTTTAGTGAGACTGCCTTGCAGGGGTGAAGCTAAAGAACTCTGGATGCAGAGGTAAAGTAATTCCACTTTTGTGCCTGGATCTGATCATTCCCAAGTGCTTGATGCATTGTCCTTCAATGGTTCTACAAAAACAGGATATAACCATGTGTGAAAAAAAGCCGAAGCAGCTTCAAAATCTCAGGGGAAGGAGATAGAAAGGAGTATCTAAGACTAGGTGTGTCTATGAAGGTAGCAGAAGAGAACTACTCTTAATTTAAAATTGATTTGGAGACTAATGCTAAAATGGTGGTGAAAAGTGCTGGTAAACAGCAAAACAGAGTTAGCGAGATCTTCAAGAAAAGCTTGGAAATTTCTTTAAATACACAGCATCCTCATTGTAAATAGATGGTTATTTGTAAAAACAAACAAACAACTTTTAACCTCTATGAGAAATGAGAAGCTCTTCAAAAGATTGGTTTTCAATAAAGGGAAATATTCTTCCTTTAAAAGTCAAGATATCTTTGGAAGAACTTTTAAAAATTACTTTACGATCTATTTTTTTCTTAGATAAAATATTACATTTTGTTTTCCTCTAACATAATGACTGTGTCATCCTTTTGAGTTTGTGATTTTATTCTGTGCTTCAGTAAGCTGATGCCCTCGGAGGCTTCTGAACTGAGTAGTTTTTGCCCCCACACTAAATGACACTAATGTGTTACAGAATTATATATATATATTTTCCCCCCTTGCTTCTAGTCACCAGCTCTGACTTTTCGCTGAAGTCAGTATTCTTGTCTCTAGAAGTCCCCTTTTTTTGCCTTCCCCTGGTGCTTTTTCTCTGCTAAAGGTTGGGAAACAATATGGACATCCTTTTTAGCATGGTGTCTCTGAAGAAGTGAGTGGTGCATGCTTATAGCAATGTCATCTACCAGCTGTGTTATATGAAATAAATGTCACATTTGTAATGGTGGCTTAGATGACTTATTTGCAGCTCTTAATTACGTTCAGATGATTAGGAGATCTGTAGAAGAGACTTCTGGATTAGTGGCTTGTTGCTGAAGTGATTTAAATCTTTATAAAACATTATTTCTAAATTGTTCATCAAGCTGCAAACATATCCTATAATTTGTAAGTTCATTAATAAATAGAGGGGGAAGTTTCTAGGGTGGAAGGTGTATGGTCTGGGTGTCAGGCAGACTTGAGTCAAAATGAGATTTTACTGCCTCCTGACTGTGTGATATTGGGCTAGAGGTTTGTATCACAGTTTTCTCACCTATAAAATGAGATAAAATATAGCTTGCATGGTTGTAGAGTATCTGAGTGTCTAGTACATTGGTAAACATTGAGGGAAAGCATTTCATTAAATGATAACAATTATATATATGTATATATATTTATACACACATATATAACTTAATATTAACTTAAATGTTTTATAAATATAAATCATAATGCATTCTTAATATTTATGATAAATTAATCTCTTGCCTTTATTGATATATGAATAAATATACAATTATAAATTGCTAAAAAAAACCCTCATGCAATTATATAATAATATGATCTCTTCATTATCCATTTCTAATTCAGAAGTCAGATTCTCAGTGGCAGTGGAAGATTGGGGTCACGAAAGAGCTAAGACTAGCCAGTTTTTTGTTCCTCTAAAGTTTTCATTTTCAGATTGTAATGTGGATTTAGGACTGGAGAGAATGAGAATGAGCATCACTTTTCTTAACCTTTAATTAGGGTGATATTTCTGAGTATTCCAGAAGTGGAAGGTGAAGTAATTTCTGATTCATTGTTATGGAAATATACTCTCCATGAAATAAAAAATGTCACATCTTGATGTAGATGAGGGCTTATTTTGAAAAAAATGCGAATTGATGAATAGCAAACAATCTTAGCAACAAAGATTTTCACAGTAGCATCCCCTGAGTGCCCCAAATTTCTCATGTATGGACATGTATGCCTGCATAAATAATATGTCTATTACACACCCATTTCTGTCTACTTACATTTAGTTCTATGTCAGTGAATATCATTTCCAAGAGATATACCAGAATAAACTAAAGGGGGCTTGGTCTCTGTGTTTGGAGGTTAGAGATTTTATCAACTGGGTATGGAGTTGGTGGAACAGAGTCTTGGCTGTAGCTCTTTTTCCCATTGTGTCTCAGATGTGAAACACTAGTGTAAACTTAGAGTCCTGATCTTCTTTTCTGATGGTGTGATAAACATACTCTGTTTGGGTGTTGCCAGGTAGATGAGAATAATAACATTGCTTGGGTAAGAAGGGTATTGTCCTGAGGTGTGGCATCCTTTTGACTTCCTCCCTCAAATGGAGCACTTCCTGCTTTCCAGCTGAATGGTGAGTCATGCGAAGATACTTGAGGACGTGACACAGGAGATCAGTCAGGCCATAATTATTTGAATGACATGGATGACAAATCTGCATTCCGTGCATATCCCATTCAGGTAAAGCCAGGAAATGCAAGAAGGACTGGAAATAGCTCATGGCTATATGACAGCCTCGTCGAAGCTAGTCATTTAGTGCTTTCAACATCCAAAAGTCCCACATCAGAGAAGTAGTGTTTACTGGCATTCTCATTGCAAATCTGAACATTCTGATGCTTATTTCTATTTCTCATGATTTCTGGTAATGGGGAAGCATATTAGAGTTAATTCTGAGTGAGGGATTCACGATATATGTCTGAGATAGACCAATGTATGACACATGGAAACATGTGGTAGGGAAACCATTGTTTGAGAAATCTCCCTGGAGCATGTAGGAAAGATGGCTCACATTTTGTGTTAAATTGTGTTCTCATAGAACATGAATATTAGCATTTATTATATATCAAGGGCCATGTTAAGTACTTATTTTTATTATTTTATTAAATTATAACTATGACTCTATGAGGTAATAAAAATAAAAATAATAAAATTAGCTATGTGCTAATGTTTACTGTGGGCTTGTCATTATGTTAAGTAGTCACCATATATACGTTGTCTCATTTAATTTTACTAACAATCCTGGCCAGTAGAGATTATTATCACATTTTATAAGTATGAACACTGAGACTTGGAGAGATTAAGGAATTTGCCCAAGGTTGGATGGCTAGTAAAGTGAAGGAGTTAGTATTGAAACTAGTCTTGCCTAACTTCAAACCTCATGATTTGTACCATGCTCTTTCTCTCTCTCATTGTCTTATGATCAAGCAATATCAGCATAAACCAGCCAACTAACCAAAGAAACCAATAGGCAAATAAACCAACAACAAAAAAACCAGTTTCAACCTCCTTTAATGGAATGTATGTGAGAGAAAGTCTTAGTTATATGGAGTGCAATAGCCTAAATATGGAGTATTTCATTCTTACCAACACTTGTGAATAAATTGAAATCTATAACATAGTTAAATTCAACAAATATGAAGTGCCTACTGTGTTAGTCATGCTTCTTATGACACACAAAGGTAAAAATCAAGAGATATTTAAGAAAAGAATATCCTCTTATCCAAGAATGCTACTGTTTTTATTTTAGCCCCTCATGCTATTATATATTTCTTGTAAGAAATGGCCTGTTGGAGGGTCTTTCCTCCCTCTGGTTTCCTGAGAGATGAGATGTATTTGTTCTCCACACGAATCATGATATGAAAGAACATTCTCCTAAAAAATGTCTTCCCTATTTTGATCTCAGCACACTGCATAAGAAATCAAGGTCATGGTAATGGCCCCTCATACCAAGATGATTAAATAATCCAACTTATAAAGGCACTGGGAAATCGATGAAAGATAAGCTACCATTTCCCACCTTTGTTTTTGCTGCAATCCGTTTTCATTTTAAAGTGATTGACTTAGAAAAAATGAAGCAAGATATTATGATATGAGTCAGCTCTTGGATATTTGACCAAAAGGAAAGAAGACACCAGAGGCAGCTTGTCTAAGGAAATCTCATGCGCAGTGTTAAGTAAATATGTTAAATAAACTTAAGATTTTTCTAAGCATGCCGATGATGAGTTCCATGTTTAGCTCTTTTTACCACAGACATAGGATTTTTTACTGTAGGATCTCTCTTGGTCTGGAGATGATTCCAGAAAACTTTGTATATACAATATGAAGATATTGTACACCCCAACACTTTGGTTGCTGAAGGCATTTTGTTTACACATGTGCAAATTTATCTAAAGTCCAGAATGGTATGGCACATACACAATACATCAAGCATACAGTTAGGGGAAGGTCAAGAGGGAGAATTGCATGAAGCATGTGTTGGAGAAAACCAAAGCCCATTTACTTATACCACATGTTGTTCTTTAGTGTACTTGTTTTTTCTTAAGAACCACAAATTAATTTAATTGCAATTTCCAAATGTGGGTAATAAATAAAGTTGCCTCCTAACCCTTTCCCTGGTCTCCATATACCAAGCAAAGACCAGCCCCCTCCTTGTATATATCTGCATGCTCCCACTCCCAAATTATCAGCAACAAACTGAGGGTCTCCATTTATACTTTTACTTTTAATGAGAGAAATACAATGTGGGATGTTAATTATTGTGAGTTAAAAGAAATTATTCAGCTTCCTTATAAAGCCAGATCATGGGCTTTACCATCATTTTAGACTTTACGGATAAATTTTCAGTTATTCATTCATAGAATATTTATTGACTATTTAGTAGGGGTATATCATCATTCAAGTTATATCCAAACAATATAACCTATGGGCTTGGGTCCATGGAGGTGATTGTCTAATTCAAGAGGACCGAGGATTAATATAAAAGTTAAAAAATACTAACATTAAGTGTGAAGATAATGGGCCAAAGAATGATGAAATGATCAATGTCATAGTTTCTGTCCCCTTAAGGGCTGAAAACGTGACAGGAGAGGTCATTGCCTCCTACACTGTTTTCTCTTTGGTATTGTCTTATGTTTCTTCTCTAATTCAAAGCTTTTGTAAAATTTTACTTCCTCTATTGAAAACTTTGAGCGTTTGAAGAGAATTATGGTTAGATTATCCTTGGTTCCAAATTACTATATGTCTTCTTTTCCGTTAAGCATCTGTGTTTTCTTGCTTTTTGTTTGTTCATGACTCTATTTCTGTGAGAGCTGGTTCAGAGGTTCTGAGCCAGAGGGTAGCTACTCACATGTCTTTAAAGAAAGTTTTCCTCTAGGGAGAGAAGCAGATCCAAAGAGCTCATAAGGATTTCCCCCAGGCCACCATGTGAGGCGATGGCAGAGCCAGACCAGCGTCTACATTTCCCCATTGATGGCTCAGGGCTGCCCCTTTAACAGAATCTCCGAATGGGATTTGAAAGCAAATGTGGTAAGATGAAACCTTGGATTAACTATGTTTTGAGAATCTGATAAAAGTCATAGACCCTCTTCTTAGAAAAATAAACTTACATGCAAAATTTTGTATATAATTTTGGGCATGAACCTTATGAAGCTCATGCAGTGACAACCATCTATGGTTCATGATCCCCATTTTAAGGAGTCCTGATATAGATGGTATTTGGCAGGAAACATTCTGCCTATTTCTAAACCCTTCCATATTGTAATTACACTTCAGTAATTATAAGACTGTAGAATGTGAATAGTTACTGCCACTGCTCAAAATGCCCATTTAGAATTTAATTATTAATGAGGGAACAATTCTCAAAGCAGACATCCAAATCCACATGTTTGTTCAACACACACACACACACACACACACACACACACACACACAAACACACACACACACACACACAGACACAGACACACACACACACACACGCTCCTGAACATAAGCTGTTAATTCACACAGCATCTACTTTATTCATGCTAAAGACATTTAAAAACAAAAAAATTGAATTTTCTGTGGATACCTAATCCTCCATTAAAAAATAATTTTTATTGTCCCTCTTTTTCTATCATATTTACTTTTTATATCAAGCACCTGTCATAGTGTATCATTTATTTAGTACCTATTATATGCACTTTAGAGGCAAGAAAATTAGTTATCTAGCAAGTATATATAGACCATCGTTATGTATAAGGTATTCTGAGACGTGATGGGAAAGGGTTCCTGAGAAAATATAGGCATGGTCTTTTCTCTTGAGTATAATTCAAGCCTCAAGCAAGAGAGAGACAGATAGACAGAAATTGCTTTTATGTAAACTTAACATCATGAAGAAGGTAAAATCTATACTGGGCTTTTAAAGGTAGGTAGGATTTGAGAAAGGCCAAAAAGAAGGGGAGGGTATTTTACGCTGTTCCTAGTTAACTATCTTAAAAATCAAACTATCCTAAAATTAGTCATTTGAAATAACTACACTCTTATTTTGCTCACAAATCAGCAGTTTGGATAGAGCATGACGGTGGGTGGATGGGAAAGAGCATCTTGTCTCAGCTCCACTTGGGATCATTTGGAGGCAGCTCAGAGGATAGCTAGGGGCTGCAGTCAACTGAAAACTCTCTACTAGCATGTCTGTTGGTTTATGCTGGCTGTCAGTTGCGACCAGCTGGAGCTAGTGACCAGAACACCTACATGCGACATTTTCATGTGGCTGCTTAGCTTCCTCCCGGCATGGAGGCTGGGTAACAAGAGACAGTGTCCCAAGAGAACCAGGAAGAAGCTCTTAAATTGTATGACCTACCTTGTAAGTTATCCATTGCCGCTTTGGCTGTAGTCACAAGTGCACACAGATTTAAGAGGAGGGAACATAGGCCCAACATTTAACACATTAAAGTCATCTTGTGGAAAGAGCATGTGAGATGGAAGACATTGTTGTGGCCAGTTTGGAGAACACAGTTTGCCACACAGGCCATGGAATTATAGGAGAGAGGTTGCAGAGGTGGTAAACTTAAAGGGGAATCAGTTTGGGTGGAGCAGAAAATTTGGAGCATGGGAAAATGGGTAGGAATCTATGCCAGGGAATCTGGACTTGGTCCAGCTGACACTGGCAAGTCTTTGCAGTTTTTGTTAATAATCACAATGATTATTAGTGAGGATGACCTGGCTGTAGAAGGCAGGACAGTTTGAGGGGGAGATTAGAGGTGGTACATTGCCCGGAATTTATTGTAGTAGTCTAGATATGCCATGATAAGGTTTTGCATAGAGGCCGGGATTAGGTCTCTAATGCCTATTCATGGTTTTCAGATGTCACATGGGAGAATGGGCCCTGGAAAGCGAGGAACTCAGGAAATAAGGATACACTTTCATCTCGGGCTTTTCTATTTGAAGGCAAGCTCTGTTTTTCATGGAGAGAAAATGACTTCTGGACTTCTCACCTTTTCTCATTTGCCTCCTTCCTCTCTTACACCCTATGGTGAATCAGCAGTATACTCTCAAGCATGAGATTCAATTACTTTTATTGTTAGGCTTGGCTATGATTGTCTTTAATGGTCAGAAAATTACACAGCATCTAAAAAACACAATTAAAAAATTCAGTCACAGTGTGTCCCTATGATTTTTGTCTGGCAGTAAAGAAGTATTTCCTTTGAGGAGTTCTTTTTAGACATTTGGTATTTGGTACCTATTCTCCAAATTTTATTTCACAAATAGAAACCTGAGGCTTTTTTTTAGTTAATTCATTATCAGGTATATTTTAAGTGCTATCAAAATGAAAGTATCAGTTTAATGTCATCTTTGAAGTAGAAAATATTTTATAGCTCATAATGTTTGCTTTGTATGTACATCAGCAATCAAATATATGAACATTAAGCATGTTTAGATGATGATTCTAGTCCTAAATAAATTGACATCCTTGGGCAACATACTAAAATCTTTAGCAGCTTGTCTTCTTATTGGGAAGAAGGAAAGAATATTTCAACCTACTTAACAGATTGATAGGAATACTGATGCAAATGATATTGATGAAAAGAAGTATTCCAGAAATTGTCATTGATTATAGTGAACTTGGGCATGTGCAATAGGGATCATGGGAGTGATTCTGGACCAGGCTGGAGCTGCTTTGGATTATATGGAAACAGGGAGCCCTAGAGCTTTGTCCGCCTATAGTATTTCTGACAGAGCAGCAAGTGTTTCATAATATGCCATAGCTAAAAACGTGACAGGAGAGGTCATTGCCTCCTACACTGTCAGGGAGCCAGGAAGTCACGGTAGCAACACTTAATGAGATGGCCTGACAGCTCAGGGAATGTCCCTGCATGTATTGTTTTGAATGATGCCAGCTAGTTTCAAATGGGCAGGATTAAAATGCAAACCAAATCTAGACTAAAAAAAAATTAATTCTTATGTTTGCCAACTAGGGGGAAGGTGATAGGGGACAGCAAACAAATTGCTTAGAGCTGTGTCGTCACCTGGACTAAGACATCCTGACATGACATGGCTGGGGACATTAGCTAGCCCCTCTATGGCTACTGGGGAATGGATTTGGAGGATGAAAGGGAAATATAAAAATATTCCTAAAACGTGGCCTTTTCAGTAGACTTAAAAATTGTGCTAAAATATACATAACATGAAATTTGCCATTTAAACCATTTTAAGTGTATAATTCAGTGGCATTAAGTACATTCGTAATGTTTTGCAAACATTACCACTATCTAGCTCCAGAACTTTTTCATCACATACCCATTTGAGCAGTCACTCCCCATTCCTTCTGAGCCCTGGCAACCAGTAATCTGCTTTTCATCTACAAGCAGACATTTTAGGAAGGGGAATAGAAGGCACTGTGGTTGGAAATTAGGAGATTGCTGGTGGGGGGGTCTTTTCAAATCTGGGATCCTATTTTTTTTTTTTTTAACAACAGAGCATGCTTCTCATAGCAGCAGACCTGTAACTTATGAGTCCTTTTGCAAAAAATTTAAAACAACTTTATTGAGGTATATTTCATATAAGATTCACCCATTTCAAGTGTATAATTCAATGAGTATCTTTACAAGGTGGTGCAGCAGTTACCATAGTTCATTCTCCCAATAAGATTCCTCATGCCATACAGTTAATCCCATTCTGTCCTCTGTCCTAGGAAGCCACTGGTCTATTTTCTGTCTCTGTAATTTGCCTTTTCTGAACGTTTCATATCGATGGAATCATATGATATGTGGTCTCTAGCTCCTTTCACCAAGCATAATGTTTTTGAAACTCATCCATGGTGTAGTATATGTCAGTCAGTATTTCTTTCTTTTTTTTTTTAATTGCTAAAATAGTATTCCATTGACTGGATATACCACATTTCATTTGTCTATTTACCTGCAAACATTTTTTGGGCCTGGCATACTTCCTCTGCACAACTCTGCTGCTCTGTGCAAACATTTTAGGAGAAGTTTCTTGTCTATAAATTCCAGAGGACTGGGGTGTTAGATGGCCTCTTATATCCTCACTCTCTAAGATTCTGTCCAAAAAAAAGCCCCAGGGGCAGATTCAAATTCTTAGATCATTCATTTATTCAGCAAATATTTGTTGAGCCCTCATGGCACACGTAGCTCTGTGCTAGACACAGGAGATGTGCTCTAGCATTCTTTAATGCAGGAGACAAAGCTCTTTTCACACCATGCACCTCTTCCCTTCTGGTCGGTCTGAAGAGTAGACACATTCTAATGGGACTGATGTGCAATCATGGGCAGCTTTCTCTGTCCCCTCCCCTGACCTTCTCTCTCCTCTATGCTCCCCCTACGTGTTCCCATTCCATTCTGAGTTTCTCACACATTTTTGTAATTGCTTGTTTGTATGTCTCTCCTGTTTCTGAAATGTAAGCAACTTGAGGACAGAATGGTGTCTATTTATATCCCTTGAGCATAGTACAAGGCGAGGCATGTCAAAAGTGCCCAATGGTTATTTGATGAATGAATGAATGAATGAATGAATGAATGAATCCATCCCATTCTGGCAAGGGTCAAGAGCAAACAGAAGAATAAGGGACATCCTGGCTTCTTCAAGTCTCTCGAGTTCAAGACATACTTTTTCTTCCTCCTGTAGTTACAGAGGCAGCAGCTGCATGGTTGCCTCTCCAGAGTTAAGGCACAAGGATAGATGAGAAAATGTAGTCATCTGGAGTTCTCTCTGCTCCTTGGAACACAAGCTTGAAACAAACTTCTTAACACTGTCATTAGTATTTTAATAGTATCCCTAAGGTCATTCTGAGGGCAGACTATTTAGGGAGACAATATGAAAATGGTCTTGTGTGGCAGGGTGACCAGCCCAGATGCCAGAGGTAGTGACTTAGAACGACTTCTCTAGCATGTCTTCAGGCCCCTCCCTACTGTTCCTGCCACCACCTCACTCTACTCTTGGCTTCCTCCTGGACTCTCGCCCTGGGTCTTCCTGCCTGACCAGAAAGCCAAGAGCAGAGGGGACAGGACGCATCGTGTGTATTCCTGTGGGACGCTGTGCTGAAGCTGGAAGAGGGAAGACCCAGGAGGCCAAACGAGGCGAGGTGCTTCATGTGGAGAAGAAAACAGGTGGTTCTGTGAGGGCTTTACTTCTTGCTGGTGCTGGTGGCTCATTAAAATGCCTGGGACAAAACATTCAAAAGGGAAGGGACTGGACATATCTAGTCTCAGAGATTACTTGAAGCTTTCAAAATAGACTGTATTTTTTAAGATTATGTTATTCTGTAGTACTAAATACATATGTGTGATCTACTTTAATAGAGTTATGTTTTAGCCTTGTCCATCTGAGGACAACTCTGGAGATTTTTCTCCCTCCATGGATGGACACCTTTATTTCCATGGTCATTGATTGGGGCCCATTGGTTTGGTCCATCATATACATGTATTTCATGGATAATTGGCAATCATGCCACTGTAGAGGGCCCACTATGGGCCATCATATCCCCTTACCCCCTGCAGAAGGAGTCTTCATCCCTGGGTGGGATATAGCCTGCTGGTTTCCATTTCTTAATGGTAGAGGAAGATTGAGATGCTAGTTAGAGAGAAAATACCTTGGATTTAGGTTGATTCTATTTTTCCTTAGCATCTTTACTATTTAAAATGTGCTTATGCTTCAGGCCCCCCCAAATACATTCTATCAATTTTAAATTTACACAGAAGTACTTCTCTCTGAGCCAACATCCAATAAAAATGCAGTGACACCTGGTCTTAATCTTATGACTCAAAAGTCAGAGTTTACATTCTTTTTCTCCCTCTTAATACTTTGCCTTTTAATTTGCACCAGATCTTTTCTATTGAATTAGTAGTTTCATTTTTAGTATAGAAATCAAGTTTAATTAAAGCTTAGTTGCCATTTCAAGTAATAATTTGTTTAATTTAGCATTCTTAATTACCTTGAGTAAATTGCCTATAGAGGCTCACCTAATTCATTTGTTTGTTCTAATTATTACTGTCATTTGCATATTTTGAATGACACCACTTCAATGAAACACTGGGGTGGAGTCAGGGCAGATGATACTTTCTGTGGCAAATGCTAAGGGGGTGATCTCTCCATCCTATTCTGTTCAGCTGGAAGGTTTTAATCATCCTACTGAGTTTTCACCAAAGATCAAAGTTTTCAAAAGCTTCAGTGTTGGAAAATCATTAGTAATAAAGTGTCTGAGAGACATATAATAAATGTGGGTAGCATTCATGTCTAGCCAGGGCTTGCCACTTATCTGTCTCCCTTTAGCTTCTTATAATGAATGTAGGTATGTTTCTCCTTAACCCCAAGATATATTCCTGCAGACTTGAGGATATATGTAATGGGATCATATTTCTAATGCATTTGAGGACCTTAATAATTTGTTGGAAGGACTATTATTAGTGGGAAAATGTGATGTTAAATAAAAACAATGATATTGTTATTCTGCATGTATTGTAATCATTAATTGGTGTTAATAAATTACCAACTATAGAAGAGGGTTTTAGAGAACTTATGTTGATAAGTAGGTAAGAACGATTTCTTATTTGCGTATCAGTTATTATAAGTTTTACATATAGGTTTTAGCTCATAATCTTTGGGACTGCTATTTTGACTGTTCTTTGGGAGCATCTCTATTTTAGCAGAGAGGAATGAAGGATTTCTTTATGGTTCTGGTGCAGTTTGTAGGACAACTTGATTGAATCAGTCTCCTAGTTATTGGTTTTAAGTAATTGCACAGCCTAATCATTGGTTTACCTCTTAAACTTTATAAACCGATTTTTGTACTCCCTATAAAAAATATGATAGAGCATACTAAAACACATTGCATTAATTTAAATATTTTCAGGTTTCCAAAACCAAAATGTGGAAAACATTCTACCAAGAGCTCTTCATTAATGTTAGTTATATACTAAAAGCATCTCTGAATGATGTGGCCAGAAGGCATATCTCAAATAGGAAACATTCTCCGTTTCATACTAATGGATTATTTGTAGAGAAAGTGTATATGCATCTTATGGAACACTAGTAATGAAAGCAAATCAATAACAAAGTCAGTTTTTGATGTTTGCACTCCAGTTTGGGGCTCTATGATAAAGGCAGGAAGATTGCTCCCTTCCACGCCTGGTCGAGCCTGCATCCTAATGTAATCTCTTTATTTATGAAGGCACAGCCCCGGTTCTGCATCAGTAGGGCATGCCCTTTTAGACTCTCTCTTCATTGTGATTGAAAGGATGCTATCCTGAGGCTCAAGGGACTTGCTGTGGTCACTTAGTAACCCTGTGACCTTGGGCAAGTTACTTCTCCAGACTTTGTTTCCTTACCTGGAAAGTGGTTGCCTGAATTAGATATATTCTAAGGTCATTCTAAGTAAAATTCTATATTTCTAGTGATAGTGAGTTGTCTCTGATCCATATTCCTCTCCATGGTCTCCATACATCCAGTGATGGGATTTGGGGAAACGTGGAATGAAGGTGCATACAAAAGGCGTGAGTTAGAGTGAAGCAGATAGGCTCATAGGAGCATCCAGTCCTCTTCTTTGTCAGTGTTCTGGGTTCTGATGAGCCTGCACCTGATGATAAATTGAACCTTACCTAACCTGGGTTTTCATTTCTCCCTACTACCCACTTGGGATGTGTGTGGGGGTAGGGTTGCTAGGAAGGATCTTAGAGGCAAAAACATCTGGAATATGCTTGATGTCTAAAATAAAACTCTACCTTTGTTTAAAGAACACAAAGGAAGAATTCATTTCATCTTATTTGACTTAGAAAGACTCTATAAACATTATGATTTTTAAATGTTGATATAGTTTTTGCATTAGTAAGGGGTTTTTCTTTATTTTGTTTTTAAATTATAATATAAAAATGTTAATGCTATTAACGCTTTTTGCCTTAAAAAGTTGAATTATACTGCAAATACAATTATGCCAACTGCTTTTTTTTTAACTTAAATATCTTTCGTGGCTATTCTAATCTTTATGCCTTTTGTTTTTTTCCTGCCTTATTATACTGCTTAGGACCACCAGCACAAGGGTGAATGCAAGTGGTGAGAATGGACATTCTTTCCTTGTTACTGATCTTAGGGGAAAACCATTCAATATGTCACCATTAAATATGATTTTAACTGCAGATTGAGGAAATATACTTCTATTTTTAATTTGCTGAGAGTTTTCTTCATGAATTTGTATTGAATGTTGTCAGATGCTTTTTCTGAATGTGTTAAAATTCAACATGGTTTTTCTTTTATTCTGGTAATATGGTAAATTATTATAATGATTGATTTTTTAAATGTTAAAACTACATGACATTCCAGAGATAAACCCTACCTGGTCATGATGTAAAAAGGATGATTATCTTCTCTATATAATATTAGATTTTATTTGCTAATACTTATTAAGAATTTTTGTGTCAATATTCATAAATATTGAGCCGTAATTTTCTTTCCTTACAGTACCTTTGTCAGATTTTGGTATAAGGATTATGTTGGCCTCATAAAATGAATTGAGTGGTCCATTGTTTTCCATTTTCTGAAAAGTTTGTGTAATATCAGTATAACTTTTCCCTAAAATGTTTGATAGAATTCACCATGAAGCCATTTGTGCTGGAGTTTTCTTTAAGGAAAAGATTTTGATAATATATTTAATTACTTTAATAGATATTGTGCTATTAAGATTTTTAATTTCATCTTTTGTCAATTTTGGTAAATTCTATTTTTCAAGAAATTTGTCCATTATAGGTACTTATTATACTTTCAAGGTATTTGGATCTCTAGAGATATCTTCTTTTTCATTCCTGATATGGGTAATTAGTATTCCTTCTTTTTAATTTTTCTTGATCAGTACAGCTTAGAATTTATCAATTTTGTTGATCTTTTAAAGAATCAACCTATAATTTTCCTAATTTTCTCTATTGTTTTTTTGTTTTCTATTTCATTGATTTCTGCTTTTTAAAAAAAATTCTTCCTTTCTACTTTCTTTGGATTTAATTAGCTCTTTTTTTCTAGCTTCTTAGGTGGAAACAAGTTATTACTTTTATACTTTTATTCTTTTCTCTTATAAACATTTAAAGCTATAAAGTTTCCTCTAAGCACTACTTTAACTGTCACACAAATTTTGATATATTGTTTTTATTATTATTTACTTCAAAATATTTTCATGTTTCCTCTGTGATTTTATTCTTTGGCCCATAACTTCTTTAGAAGTGTATTGTCAACTTCCAAGTATTTGGGGTTTTCTAAATATCTTACTGTTTCTTGCTTAATTGAATTATTGTCAGAAAACGTATTATGCGTTATTTCAATCTTTTGAAATGTATTGAGACTTGTTTATAGCACACAAGATTGTCTATCTTGGTAATATAACATGTACACTTGTAAAGAATGAGTATTCTGCAGTTATTGGGGACAGTATTCTATAAATATTAGATCAGTGTAGTTGATAGGTGAGGGTCAGGTCTTCTATGTCTTCATTTTTTTGGTTTTTGTCTTGTTCGTTTGGTTACTAAGAGAACAGTTTTAAAGTCTCCAAGTATAATTGTGGATTTGTCTATTTATTCAATAATTCTGTCATTTTTTTTGCTTCAAAATGTTCTATCATTAAGCATATATGCATTTAATATTTTTATTTCTTTCAGATGAATTTCCTCTTTTATCATTATAAAATGTCTCTCTTTATGTCTAGTAATGCTCTTTGTCTTGAAATCTAGTTCATATGATAATAATATAGCCACTCCAGCTTTTTTTCATTTTCGGTTTTTCTTTTTTCTCTTATTCAGATCAGATAATTTATATTGCTCTACCTTCTAGGTCACTGATACTCCCTCCCTCCCCCGCCAATCTGTTGTTAGGTCCATCTAGTGAATTTTTTCTCAGATATCGTATTTTTTAGTTTTAAAATTTCCAATTGATTCTTTTTTATAGTCTCACTTCTCTGCTGAGATTTCTTTTATATTCTTTAGCATAGCTATAATAGCTGCTTTAAAATCCTTGTCTGCTAATTTTAGTATCTGCATTATCTTAGAGTTAGTCTCTATGGATTACCTTTTCTTTTAAAAATGGTTACATTTTTCTATTTCTTTGTTTATCTAATAATTTTGGAAGGTACCTTGGACATTATGAGTCATATGTTATAGAGATTCTGAATTTTGTCATATACTTTTAAAGACCATTGATTTTTCTCCTTTAGCAGGCAGTTAACTTGGCAGAACTCAATTTGAATTTTGTCTTCCCTGTGACAGACAGCAGCAGCAATCTGTTTAGTTCTTTTCACTTTAGCTGGGCTTCTTGAAGTCTGTCCCATATTTATAATATTGGGATCAGCCAGAGATTTAATTGGGTTTTATGTACTGAGTATGGGGCTTCCCCTCTGTGGCGATCTTCTCTCTGGGGTTTCTTCTCTCTATTTCTAGCTGCTATCATCTCCCTGAATCCTATCCTCTGATTCCTCAACCAGTAAGACAACAGGTTTCTGAAATATAGTTGCCCTGTAGAACTGACCGATGGGTCTGCCCTTAGACGAAGAGCTATAAAAAATGAGCCATTCTTCCAAGTAGCAACCCCTCATTAGTTTCTGCTTGTTCTTGATCACTCTCCAGTGCCCTCAGATAGTTTTTTTCTTTAATATTTTATCCAGAGTTTATAATTATTATCTGTGAGAAAGTCGGTCTCATATGAGTTAATTTCATGACCAGAAGCATAACTCTATTAGCCCACTTCACAGACAAATTAAACACACACACTACGATAAGTTTGATTACCTTACCCAAGGTCATACAAGGGCATATCTGTGATTTGAACACAGGCAATTTTGTTCCAGAGCCTTGGGATTTTTTCCAAGAGGAAGCTTTAATGGTGAAAATTTTCAGGACGATGGCAAAAAGACATACTTCGTATATCTTTGGGTGTTTACATTATTTTATGTCCACATTTATATACAAATTGTATGAAAGGGTTATGTTGCTCTTGGTTAGCTGCAAGGTAAATCTTTAGTTATGAAAAAAAACATATTTTTAGGGTTCTGTAATAGGGGCCTTGTTGGGCCATCTTACTTAGAAACTGGTGACATTTACCATGTGATTCTTTTAGTGATTAAAATAAAGAGGATGTTTGAAGAAGAGCAATATCAACAGTGTTGTAATGAATACATAGGAATTATTTCTTGAAGAAACTCGACTTTAAGAGACAGTCAACTTTAAGAAATGTAAGTCTAAGATTAATTTAGCTGATATGAACGATAGACTTTGGAAGAATAACAAGAGTACCAAGCTTACACAATACTTGTTTTAGAGTTTCTGCTCTTTCTTGAATATTACCCTTTTTATCCTCTAGCTTAAGTCAGTTTCAGTTAACATTTATCAAATGATTAATTTCATCTCATTTCTCTTACTCCTTGATTTTATCTTCACTTTGCATTTTCGAGTCTGGCTTGCTTCATGCCGATTTTGTCATAGTTCATAAGCTGATTTGTAAAGTAGTGAAATCTCTTCATGTTACTTTCAACCTAAAGGAAAAAGCCTATGTATTTGCATTTGGAATTCTCTCGGCATTGCATGCCAGTGCTCGGATACCATATTTGAGCTGACTGGCCAATAAAGAGCAGAGGTTCAATACTTGATTGATTGATGGTTCTGAATCCCAGCCAGTTAGTTCCGGGAAGGTGGGCTTATCTTCCGAGTGAAAAAAAACTGAATCCTTGAAGGCCATGATAAAGATTTTGGCTTTCATCCTAAGAATAACGGGAAACTATACAGAGTTTTAAGCAGCTGAGTGACAAACCCTGATTTTAATTTTTAAATAATTACTCTGGATGTTTGTGGAGCAGTTCAGTATAACCAAATTCTATAATATAGAAATTACCAAACTAAAGGTTTAAAGTTTAACCCAGGGATACAATCTAGAGCTCATACCCTGGAGAGTCTTCAAGCAGCCCTTCTGAGTATTATTTCTCCTGACTGCAATTTTGAAAATAGTTGAGAAGCAGAACGTTTGAGAATGATTTCTTTCTGTTCATTTCAAGGGCCTGGAATGTGAACATTTTGCATTTTTGATGAGAGAAATTTTATTTTTATGACGAAAACTTAAAATAACACAGATATCAAGGAATCAGAGAAATGAATATTGTAAAGCTACTAAAAATGGCAAGTCTATATTTTATGCCTGTGTGGAAATGATTATATCATAATTTGTTAATTTTCAAAAGCAAAATTAAAAATGTAGTATATATGTTTAAAATTATGAAAACAATCCTGTTTTCTCTTAACAAAAATAAACAAAAATAGAGATGAAACAAACTTGTTATGCTCTATTACCCACCAAATTTCATTGCTTAACAGCTATTAAAATGTTTTGTTGCTGAAAGTGAGAAAACAAACCTGATATTATTTCAGTAGGCCTTGGAAATCTGAGTTAAAAACATTAAGATGCTCCTAAGACAGCAGCATTCTCAAGAGATTACAAACTTTCGTATGAAAATATACTGATATGTTTCCTCTTCTCAAACATTTGTGGAGATGGACAAAATTTTAAACATGTCTTGAAGAAAGGAGCTGACAACTCCTGAATTAAATACAGACTGTCATTCCTCCTTCAGCTGCTGTTTGTTGATAGAAGGTTACAAACAGGGTTAAAAATGATTTGCTTGATTGATGCTCCCAATTTTTTATAGGAATAGGACTTTATGCTTCTTGTATGAAATTTGCTAACTCGTAGCACTCATATTCCTCATTAAAATAAACATTTAGGCTTGCACAGGTAAAACAAACACGCTTAGAAAAGGAAGAGCCCTGGGCAGTAAGTAGAATATCATATTACTCTGTTTTTATAAATAGTGTCAATTCTGTATTCTGGGATGAAAAACTGTCAAGTGACAGCTCTCTCTAGTATTTCCTGAGGCCATGAGTACCGTTTTAGAGAATAAATCATAAATAGACCTTTGAACTAAGACAGTCTCCCCGGACCTATCCTTTTGCGACTGACTTCCAGTCTCAATGGGATATTGAAGGGGAGGCTCAATAGAATAAACAGTGGAATCCTTGTCTGGAATGACTGCCTGGCAATTGTTTCATGGAAAACAGGGAGGGGTGGGGGACAACAACCCTGCTCTGTTCACTGGCTCTTTAATTTAGATTACCAATGATAAAGCCGGGACTACGGCTAAAGAAAGGTAGGATGCATACGCAGAAACATTAGTGCTAATATGCTGCAGAAAGACAAGATAAATCAGCCCAGCTCTCATACATCACTGAGGGAGACGCTGATTGCAACTTGACCATGTGCCTGAGTAGTCCCATCAGTAAGAAGAGCAGAACATGGATTAAAAAACATTAGAATGTGCCTTTAGGGCTACTGCCGTGCTGGACCTGGGAGAAGTGTCTGGTGTAAGTTTCAGCTTTTTTTATCCATGTATTTACCAGTGTGTTCCCACGCAGGGAGCTCGTTTCTCTTTCTGTGTTTTCCTGGAAGCTTCAAGCATGTTTATTTACAGTCATAGACTTCATTTTGTATAAATGTAACATCAATCTAATAAAAGTTCTTAACAGAGGACAGTTTAGCTCAGTGTTTATCCAGGAGAGAAATGTGGAAGAGTGATAGTTATCATTAATGTCTATAGGACTGCCTGTGGGTGAGTTTTGTTTTTCTGGTTTTTGTTTTGTGGGGAGGTAAAGGTTAGAGGGGTAGATTCTAAACTAAAAACTCTGTTCTTTTGCCATTTATTTTAAAAAAATGTATTGGTAATTCAGCATTTCACTCCTCCTGTAGTCTTTTGTTTTGATAAACTGTGTTTGAATATGTAAGCTAGACTACTTGAAACGCATTATATTTTATGACTGGGATGTTTGTATTGTTTCATATCTGTTATTAGACAAAATAATCATAAAGGATGTTTTCTATGGACCTTTTTATATTCCAAAATTAAGTACAGATGGTAATTTCCAGCAGTTTTAAAAATTTGTCAATTATTTAATTTAGCATCACTTAAGCATCTGCACAGGGAGAAAGCTGAGATGGTACAGAAACTGAATAAGCATTGATTGCTCGTCTGAATTGCATCTTTAAAGTTTTTGCCTCAAATCTCTGATTTCACAGTTTATTTTTACCAAATTAGATTATCATATTTCATTATCGAGACTGTGAATGGAATGGGTGGGACGCTCTCAGATATCCTACACTTCCAGTTAGAACGGCATGCAAAGTGCCTACTGATTGTTACTCTGAGGGAAATTCTCATGCCGGCTTGCGGAGAAGATTGCTTAAATAATGCATCGGCAGGAGCAAGGCGAGATGGAATTTATGGCCTAGACACTGAGTTCGGGCTTTTGTTCAGAGGATAGACTACATCAGTGTGAGCATATAACATACTCCGAGGCTCCAGGAGAAGGGCATAACTGAGTGAAATTGGTGGCCACCGGATGTACTTGTTTTTCAAGATAAGTCTTAAAACAGTCTGTTGAGCCAATAGTGTGGTATGAGGGAAGGAGAAAGGGAAAACTGGAAGTGTCTATTGCAAACAGAGTCCCCTGACTGACAATTCCATAGGACAGACACAGGAAGTGAATGTTATACAGGGAACAGGGTGGCCCTAGAGAGAGTGGATGTTTGGCTGATGCAAAGCAGCATGGCAGTCTTATTAGGAAAGGATGAACCTTGACCAAACTGCAGCATTTATATACTATGTCTTCCATCTTGTCCTAATTAGAGGATGATGTCTGCTGAATCCTAATCTCTTTAATTGTTGATAGAGCAGGCATGTGATTTGCTAAAAATACACATGAGCATTCATTTCTGAAATAATGGCTGTTGCCAAATATATTAGACCGACAGGAGTGCTGGACTAGAGAAGGCTGTGCTGAATAGTTGAGTTTTAGAGGTAATGGACCAGTTGAGAATCATTGCACAGCTGGGCCAGCAGCTGCACCCAGTGCTCTGTCAAGTTTGGCCTCTAATTTCCTTGAACTTGTCCTTGTTTGCCAAAATGATGAACGTAGCAAGAACTTACTTCAAATGAGCCCACTGCTAGCAAAAAAAAAAAAAAGACCTTTTCCAAGGAGGCTTTGTCGAGTTATGTAGTCAACAGCAACGGTGGCCAAATGAGGTATTGATTAGGCAATGGCAAGTCTGAATAATTATAAAAATAAAAAGCAAAGATGAAGTTGTAGAATGAGGTAAGCTGGCAGGAGACCAGGGTACATTAAAAGGCTGCATTGGGTCATCACTGTTCTAACTAAAGGACATATGGAAAAATCCCATAATAATATCCAGCAATAATTATCTTGTAGTTAGGAAAAAATAAATAGGCCTGTGGGCTGGAAGGCAGCCCAGTAACCTCAACATCTTTTTTTTTCCTAACAGCGTATTGTTCTGATAGTCTTTGGGGCTGGGTCAGGAGGAAGTGTCAGAGAGAGCATTTTATATTAAGAAGCATCCCATGACTAAACAATGCAATTAGTGGCAAGCCAAAATGAAAGAGAGCAAGGACTCTCCTTCCATTCTCTGGCCCTGGCTTGAGCAAGTATTTATTTAGCACATACTATATATCCAGCATGTTCTAGATACGTACTCTAACCAACTAGATTATAAACTCTTTGAGAGCAGACATACAGATTTCTCTTGTATAAATCTTGAAAATCATTGCCCTTGATATGGTAATAACTGCAAGTCTGTGTAGTTCCTTGATTTTAAAGAGATTAAATATCTAATTTTTTAAATGCAAATGCTTTATTTTCTTGTTACAACAATACAGATGACTCTTCCCTTTTCAAATTCGAGGGCCAGTGACTCCAGCACTTACAAGTTAGGTGATCTTGGATGAAATACTTAACCTCTGAGAGGGTTAGTTTCTTCATATGTGAAATGAAAAAAGTAATACTCATCATGCAGGATTGTGAAAATGTGCCTGAATGCATAGAAGGTGGTTTCCTGCCTTCACAGTAGATAAGCAGGATACTTTACCATATGGATTGAGTGTGTGGTGGGACAGGGAGGGGTGGGAGTGGGGAGAAACAGAGCAGGGGCGGTAAGAAAGATGCCTAGGAGGGTGTAACAGGACTTCAATGAGAATGTGACTTGAGACAGGATGGCGCCAGTGAGAACATGGAGAAAAGGATGAATCTAAAATATGTTTTAAAGGGAAAATTGATAGAATGTGGCTGATTATATTAAAGTAGGGTGAAGAAGAAGGAAGATTATAAAGGAGAAATAGTCATGGTGCTGAAGAAAAAGATTATGAGTTTGTAATAATAGCAAGGTATGGTTTGTATGTATGTGCGTGCGTGCGTGCGTGCGTGTGTGTGTGTGTGTGTGTGTGTGTGTGTTTTCCAAAACCCAAAAAAGCTAAAACAATACAATCCTTTAGGAACTTATAAACGTAAGGAAAGAAGAGGAAATTGAGATGCCTAGTTATCTTATGTAAAGGGAAAGAAAAAAATCAATAATAAACCAATAATATAGGACTATTGTTGACAATAGAGTGAGAATTCAAAGGAATTGCTTAAAATGGCAAATCTATGTTTGGATTTTTTCCCAGACGAGACCCACAGTCATCAAATAATAAGGCTCTTCTGCAATCTTGGAGCTTATTTAAGTTTTTCTGAGTTAAAAAAAAAATGCCACTGATGGGACACAAATAGTGTCAGGATTGAGAAGAAAAAGAGCACGAAGAATAGAAATTCCCAAAATAGCTTGGTTTTAAGGAGGATATGGGAGCCAAAAGGTGACTGGTTGACCTTTCAGAACTTAACCATTCATTATAACTTGTCAGAAAGTTTGGCAACTGTTATTCCTTAAATAACTTATTGGGGTTTTTCAGGAAATTCAAGCAGGGATCAAAGCTATATCAAACCCCCAACTGGCAAATAGATTGTAGTGTAGAAGCTCATTTGCAAATCTTCTGTAGGAACAGGCTTATAAACATTTTTGGGCTGCTTTTGGAAAGTCTACTCAACTCATCCTATAGCAGAAATCATGTACATTTGCAATAAAAAAAAAATAGCAAAAGAACTTTCTATGTTAGTAATGAAAATAAAAGCAACCACAAAATGGAAAATGTTTTGAAGGCTAGTGCTTGGAGAAATGCAGGTTAATTATGAGAGGGTATGGGCTGTGACTATTTTAAACTTTGTGTCCACTTTCACTGACTTTACAAGACTTTGATTTAAAAATTTTTGAAATATAAGGATTTCCTTGTCCTTATTTCAGGCATATTATGAATTTTACCTTTAATATCTGCCATTTTTTTCAACCAGGATTGTTTTCACAATTTGAAAGGGAAAGAGAATGAATAGGAGAGAAAAGGAGGGAGAGAGAGGAAGATACCTAAAGTAGCTGGGGCAAAAGTCAAAAGGGAGATGGGAATGACCAGGTTTAAAGAATGAGTGAGAAAGACTGCATGAAGAGAAAGGGAGTTCTGAATATTGAAAAGAGGAATACATAAGAATATACATGTTGTTCTTGAGGAGTAAGAAATAAGGGAGAAGGATATTGGGCCTAATAGCTCCCTGGATCAGCCACCAGGGGGTGCTTAAGACTCAGAGAAGTTGATCCTTGAGTAGGTGATGCTGCTCCTGTGATCGGTAGACCTGAACCATCTCCTAGGAACTTTTGGTCCTCTTTAGTTTCCCCTCTTTTGGACCCCTCTTACCTTCATTTCATTCTCTTTAGTTTCGATAGACTATCACTTCAACCACCCTCTTACTAGTATGTTCTGTTCTCTCATTCATCCATTCAATAAAGATTATTGCATGATTCTCATTTGTTAGGCATTGTTGTTTTGGATACTTAAAAATGAACAAAGCAGACCTATGCCTGCCCTTGGCACCTACCAGACCAAAGACCAGCCCTTAATCAATCCAATTGTGTGCTTTCAACGAGACAGCTAAGCAGTTCTAGAGATATGATACCACTGTCCAGGTTGATGCCGTGATAAATTTATGACCTCCAATCTCAATTGGACTCCAAGTATAGCTCAGTGATCCTTATGTTTCCCTAGTACACTTTTGCCACTCTCCCCAAAACCTGTTTGAAGACTTTTCTACTTTCCTCAAATCTTTGACCAGACCACCGTCCCCCTCACCTTCGGCAGACTCCCTCACCTCTTACCAATGCAAGATTTCAGCTTCCTGCCACCAAATCTATTATTCGTATAACCCGAAAAAAACCAATTGCTTGGAAGACAGTTCAATACAAAGTCAAATCTGATTCCAGAAAGGCTTTGCTGAAGGTTTCTTGAATCAATCAAGATCAAGAGGGCAACTAATCTCATAGCACATAGCCAGATTTCCTAAAAATCGTTTTTACATGTCTTTCTTCCCAAAGTCTGGCTCTACATGGCAGCTATCAATTTATTCTCCTTTCTCTATCCTCCTCCCTTGCCCCTCCCCCCCACACTAATTGACTTAATCATCTGACATATGTCTTCTTTCATTCCTTCATAGGTAGCACAAACTAGCCTGTCTGGGTATTTGCCATTTTCCTCTTGGCCCTTACTTGGCTTAGCACAAGTCAGCAAGCAGATCATCCTTTTTCTGAGTGAGAGGAGGAAGGCATTGCAAATATGCACATATGCAAATTTAGATTTAATATACATAGTAAATCTAAATTAAATAAAATTAAATCTAATTTAAAATTTAAATCTAAATTAAATGTATATATTTAAATTGTCTATTTGTATTCACCCATTCCATCTTTGCTCAGGTTAAGACAGGTTTTCTCCTTCTGGTTCCTCTGTGTTCTGTACCCTATTCACTCTCATCTTCTTGGTGCTCACTCGCTTTATGCATAATTTCTTCTATTTCCTTTAGCTTTTAACTTTTCATCTCTAGTAGATCCTTCTCAGCAGAGTATACATGGGCTCCAGTCACTCCAATCTTAAAAAAATATAGGAAAAAACAAAATCTTTATCTTCTCCACTTTTATATACTCTCTTAACCTTTTCTGCCCTTTTATAGTTAAAGTTTGATAAATTGCTCTTATCTCCCAAAAAACCTCCCTGAACCATGCTTCCTCTTCTGTACTACCAATTCTGTTGTATTGATCTTTTGCAGGGGCTGAAACACTAACGCTTAAATCTTCCTACATTCTTCTTTATTCTATTGTTTATAGTATAAACTTCACAGAATTTGTCCTTCAAATGAAACCAAAGTTTTGGAACTCAAAAGACTTTTCTGTCCCAAAGCTAGTTATTAAAATAAAAAAAAATGCTTTGACTTTCTGTGCTTTGGATTTTAAAGAATCTATTTGGACAGTCAGTTGAATTCTTTGTTTCCTTCAGGTCTTTTTGTGTCCTTGGGGTAACTGAACAATCCTGAGGCAATGCAGGGGAAGGCAGGGAGTAGTAAAAGGTAAATGACTTAGTTGTGGTCCAAGAAATCATCAAAAAGAAAAGGTCCTTGAAACTAAATATGAGGGTCCAAGATAACCTTTTATCGAAACAGATTCCTCATCATGTGAAATGTACCCCTATCACTTTAAACCTAGAAATGATTGAAAGTTCTAATTTTTTAATATTTCAAGAGGAAAATGAATTTAGGAATGAAGGTGTGGCTATTTGTTAGGTCTTTATAATAAATTGTGGTGAAAGAGAGAAAATCTATTGGCCTTGTCTAGTTTTGTTCTGATCAAATAGGCACAAACTAGTGTTCGTGAGGCCAGTCTGTAAAGGGGTAATATTTAAGAAATTATTTTGAACCTCTCAGCTCTAGCTTAATAATTTCTTAAACATTTTGGAAAGGTTTCATATAATGTGGAAGATTTGGGTCGGAAAAAATAAATGTGTACATTCTTACTTAACATCCTTAAAGCCATTTTTGTTGGAGAATGTAGAATATATTTGAACTTTCTAGAGAAAAAGTGGAATATGTTTCATCTATTCAAATCGCGTCATACCTAAGTTAATCCAAATTTTAACTATTAATCAATGACAGAGAAACTAGAGAAGGTGCAACATGCTTCAATTGTTGAGCTCTTATCATCCAGCCATGCAATTGCATTTTGAACAGATTGAAATCAAATGAACAGAGTATTGGACCACCTAACAAAACAGCATCCTAGTAATCAATCTCTGGAATAATAAAAGCATGAATTAAATGTTTTTTGATCAATATTATTCACACAACTCATATCCTTAATGATAGTGCTTAGCTGAAAGAAAGACCTTTGCTTCAAGGTTCATTTGCAATCCACAGAGAACTCGAAATTTGTTTTGATATCCCAGTGCTTCTGGAAAATACGAGTCTTATATTTCATTTTGTGGAATTAGAGTGGACTGCATAATAACATGCTTTTGCATAGCACAGACCATTTTTACTTTCTCATTCTAAGTTTTAATAAGAGAAAACATAGGGGAGCAGACAGAGAGAAAGGAACCTCTGGAGGGAGGAAAGAGACTTGTGTATAATTCTCTCTTGTTAATTGTGCTTGTGACTTCTTTAAGAGTGTGCCTCTTGCACAGAGACGAAAACAAGGGAGGCGGCTATTTGTCTGAAGCTGACCCTCCTTGTTAAGTCAGAGGACAGAGTTATAGTTCTAGCTTCTTGTTAACTAAGTCAGGTTCTGCAGTTTTTCTTCTTCTAAAAGGAAAACATAAGAAGTGCTTTGAACTCTTAAAAAAAAATGAAATTCTAAAATTCAGTGGTGGAACAATTGTAAGTTTCAATTAAGTCACATTTGGAACACTGCAAATGGAAAAATCTGTTGATGTTGTATTCCCAAAATATTAGTGTCAAGGCAAATCCATCAGCTGTCTCAGCTCTCTCTGCAGTGAAGTGGCATATGGAGCTACAAAGGTAGGCAACTTGTCTCCACCACTTACTGTTTCCAGTAAAATTTTCCAAGGTTGCAAAATGAGTCCTGTGATATTCAGCCCATTCTAGGCCTCTGGTAAGGATGGCAATCTCTCTGGAGACCCAAGCAATGCTGTAATGATTTGCATGTGTCATTTTGCCTTCAGAACTGTGATCCTTCAGAGGAGTTGCTGATGTTTGTTCAGAAATTGGAGGGTAAATGGCTGGAGAACCTTACTGCCAAATTCATACAACAGTTCAGAGCTGGTCCTAAGTTTGAATAAGGGAGGCTACATTATCCTGCCCCTAATCCACCATAGTTTACAGTATAAAACTGAGATCTTCAATTTATTTTGTAATGTTTGAGGCATAACAAACATAGTGTTCCCCAGCTCATAGGATTAGCCAACTAATTTCTTTCAGATGTGAAGAAAGGTTCTAGGATCTTTGTTCTTGGAGATGACTCTCGGTCTTGGAGGGACTGGCTTTAGGTACCCATTTAGGTTTCCATTTATTCAGTGACTCCTAGTGTGTGCCAGGCATTGTTCTTGGTACAATCTTTAGAGCAGTGAGCAAGACAGATTTCTGAGGATGGTAACGTGTACATCCAAGAAAGCCTCTTCGAAGGCACTTTCGTTAACACAAGAGCTTAATACTGTCACTTTGTATCATCCATAGCTTTTGTGGAAAAGGAAATTTTTCTTTGGATCATGTACCATAGAGAGAACAGGAGGTTTGGGGTCCTTTGTTTATAAAATCCTCAAAATGCTTCCTCAACATGAAGCTGCACAAGGACATTTAAGTGACACAACCTAGATCTTATCCTTATTACTCATTCCTTAACACGAGTGACAGAGCTTAGAGTAGCCTACATAGAGTAGCCTATATAAAGAGGAA
>NW_011888783.1:17037438-17041145 GCF_000151845.1 Pteropus vampyrus | reverse complement strand
GTGACTTCTTTAAGAGTGTGCCTCTTGCACAGAGACGAAAACAAGGGAGGCGGCTATTTGTCTGAAGCTGACCCTCCTTGTTAAGTCAGAGGACAGAGTTATAGTTCTAGCTTCTTGTTAACTAAGTCAGGTTCTGCAGTTTTTCTTCTTCTAAAAGGAAAACATAAGAAGTGCTTTGAACTCTTAAAAAAAAATGAAATTCTAAAATTCAGTGGTGGAACAATTGTAAGTTTCAATTAAGTCACATTTGGAACACTGCAAATGGAAAAATCTGTTGACGTTGTATTCCCAAAATATTAGTGTCAAGGCAAATCCATCAGCTGTCTCAGCTCTCTCTGCAGTGAAGTGGCATATGGAGCTACAAAGGTAGGCAACTTGTCTCCACCACTTACTGTTTCCAGTAAAATTTTCCAAGGTTGCAAAATGAGTCCTGTGATATTCAGCCCATTCTAGGCCTCTGGTAAGGATGGCAATCTCTCTGGAGACCCAAGCAATGCTGTAATGATTTGCATGTGTCATTTTGCCTTCAGAACTGTGATCCTTCAGAGGAGTTGCTGATGTTTGTTCAGAAATTGGAGGGTAAATGGCTGGAGAACCTTACTGCCAAATTCATACAACAGTTCAGAGCTGGTCCTAAGTTTGAATAAGGGAGGCTACATTATCCTGCCCCTAATCCACCATAGTTTACAGTATAAAACTGAGATCTTCAATTTATTTTGTAATGTTTGAGGCATAACAAACATAGTGTTCCCCAGCTCATAGGATTAGCCAACTAATTTCTTTCAGATGTGAAGAAAGGTTCTAGGATCTTTGTTCTTGGAGATGACTCTCGGTCTTGGAGGGACTGGCTTTAGGTACCCATTTAGGTTTCCATTTATTCAGTGACTCCTAGTGTGTGCCAGGCATTGTTCTTGGTACAATCTTTAGAGCAGTGAGCAAGACAGATTTCTGAGGATGGTAACGTGTACACCCAAGAAAGCCTCTTCGAAGGCACTTTCGTTAACACAAGAGCTTAATACTGTCACTTTGTATCATCCATAGCTTTTGTGGAAAAGGAAATTTTTCTTTGGATCATGTACCATAGAGAGAACAGGAGGTTTGGGGTCCTTTGTTTATAAAATCCTCAAAATGCTTCCTCAACATGAAGCTGCACAAGGACATTTAAGTGACACAACCTAGATCTTATCCTTATTACTCATTCCTTAACACGAGTGACAGAGCTTAGAGTAGCCTACATAGAGTAGCCTATATAAAGAGGAATAGCTCTTTAGATATTTTTTCCTAAAAGCAGATGCAAATGAATATCATGACTCTAAAGTTTTTGCATACTTTAGAAAAGCATTTGCCAAAAGACGAAAAGTATTTGCCAAAAGACAAAAAGTAATGCAAGGAAAAACACCCAAGCAAGGGCCTGGCATCTTGTAGGTGCTTAATAAATGTTGTGGTTCAGAGTCTGAAGCCAATCAGAATCAGAACCCAAAGGTTGAGTTAAAAAATAAAACTGGTTTTCTTCCTCTCTAACTGAATCTCTAGAATGATTCATTTCCTTGTCTATAAAGTATGAATACTAATCCTTACCTTATAGAGTTATTAGTGGACCTAAATAAGATAATGTAAAAGTTCTTCATAAACAATTAAGTTCTATTTAAATAGTTTATGAAAAAAAAAAAGCTTGAGAACTTGATAAATTCTTATGTATTGTGTTCTTATTGAATTGTGACTGTTCAAAAAAAAAATAATATGTACTATTTTGTACCTCTCAAATGAAAATTTTGGAGATCTTTTTGTTAAAAATTCTTTCCCTATGGTTAACTTTATACTTTTATTTTTTGAGGAAAATAGTAGAAAACAAAGGAAGTCCAACATCTCGAATAGAATTAATGCTATATTTTGTGTATTGAAATCATAGAAAATTGGTTTCTGATATTTAGATGTCTTCACCAGTGTTGCTGTTTGTGGAATATGGATGTGGGGAGTGTATTCAAAACAACTTGACTTGATCTTCATAGGTGGTTAATATCTGGGGACACCCTAAAGGTCAACTCCTCACTCCCAAGGGGTGTTCAGCTCCAACTATAGCAATGCTGGCAACTCTGGTACCTGGGTGTGCTGCATTGCCCGATCACCTTCTCATTCCTTAGTCCCACTTCCCTCTCTCATTACCCTACTTCCCTCTGCTGTTGTCACTATTGTACAGTTACTGGTGCTTTTGCCTGCAGCTTAGCCAGCTCAGAGATTTCGAGTTATCCTAAAGCACTGCTTTTCAAGTCTTTTTTATGGTAACCTATAGTAGGAGTATATTTTACATCATCATTCTGTACACTATACTATACTGTATTGCATATATATGTGATATATACATATAAGACGTATACATATCTTATACATCTATGTATGTATGTATATATGCATATGTTATTATATACTATATTATGTATATGTAAAGCTATCTAATTGATATATGATATATAGATATATACATTTATACATCTATAAGATGTGGTATATATGTATATATTGTATATATAGCCAGGCCAAGTCTCAGTTTTGAGAAGCCATCCATCATGCCTTTTTCAGTAATGAGGGTCTAATTAAACTTGCAGAGACTTTTATGCTTCATGGGAGAGGGGAAAAAATGCCAGCTCAACCTTTAAGCTTTTTATCCCTCTTAAGCAGCTGTGGCCTGTATTGGTTTATGTCAGGATTTGTTTTCCTATTCCTGTTTTTGAGAGGCCACAACCTTGCAGACAAGCCCCAAGATGGGGCTATGGATTCAGTAACAAAGTTCTGAAACCCATATAATTAATTCTAGGTGGTAATGGCTCATTTCAGTTGCTGTGGAATGTCTTAGAATGACCATGAATATCACCAGCAATCTGCTGCTGCTATACGCATGGATATAGCCGGGTGAGGTTATTTATCTTTATGCCTGTTGCTTAGTCTTAAGATGACTTTATGATTTCATCCTGTCTATAAGTCGAGATTTAAGTTTGTCAAAAATCCTATGTAAAGCTCTCTATCTAAATGTAAACTAGGAATTATGCTAGTGGAATTGGCAGCTTGGGAATGTTTAGGTTTTGAACAAAACTTTTGATATGTTTTGAAAAGAGTTTAACTCAATTTAAAAATTTGGTATAGAACTTGTATGTTTCTACTAGAATTAAGAAAAATATAAACACTACTTGCCTGCCTTAAGATTTAGATAACCTACTTAAGTGTGGCTTTTCTAGTGGCTCACTGCTTTTAATTCACAGTCAGTCACATATATTTTCTAGGGGGCATAAGGAGCTGTTACTTTTCCCCATAGCGCTTCATCATTATCCAACTAGACTGTATCATATCTGAAACTCTGCTAATCAGGCATGAACAAGAGGCACAAATATCAAGATTTTCTGATTCAGATGATTTTAAAATGGGTAAAAACTTGCTCAAAGAAGAAACTTGGGAATTCACCTGCCTTCCATTTTCCCTGATTTTTGAGGTACAGAATCACTCGGCAGAGTGTTTCGATGTGCTGACGCGCTGTCTGCTGATGAGAGCTGACTTAAGTGAAATGTGGCAATCATAGAAGATTTCTTTACAAGAACTCAGAGAAATGCCTCTGTAGATTCCAGGGTGAGGTAGAGTGTAGTGGAGGGCAAAACAAAAGTCTAGATGATTTATCTAAACTTCCAATCTGTTTTAAATCCTTGAGTAAATCAGTTAAC
>NW_011888783.1:17035487-17036568 GCF_000151845.1 Pteropus vampyrus | reverse complement strand
GCCTGCCTTAAGATTTAGATAACCTACTTAAGTGTGGCTTTTCTAGTGGCTCACTGCTTTTAATTCACAGTCAGTCACATATATTTTCTAGGGGGTATAAGGAGCTGTTACTTTTCTCCATAGTGCTTCATCATTATCCAACTAGACTGTATCATATCTGAAACTCTGCTAATCAGGCATGAACAAGAGGCACAAATATCAAGATTTTCTGATTCAGGTGATTTTAAAATGGGTAAAAACTTGCTCAAAGAAGAAACTTGAGAATTCACCTGCCTTCCATTTTCCCTGATTTTTGAGGTACAGAATCTCTCGGCAGAGTGTTTCGATGTGCTGACGTGCTGTCTGCTGTTGAGAGCTGACTTAAGTGAAATGTGACAATCACAGAAAATTTCTTTACAAGAACTCAGAGAAATGCCTCTGTAGATTCTAGGGTGAGGTAGAGTGTAGTGGAGGGCAAAACAAAAGTCTAGATGATTTATCTAAACTTCCAATCTGTTTTAAATCCTTGAGTAAATCAGTTAACTCCTCTGTGCCTGTGCTTTCTCTTGTAAAATGGAAATAAGGCCCCCACTTTGCAGACTTCATTAAAAGGGACAGTATACATTTTGACAAAAAGAGGAAATTAACAGCTTTTGGCACTGGAGGCAATTCTGAAGGAGTGTTGCAACAATATTTTGAGATGACAGTATTATTAAAATAAGCAAACGATCATTCAAGGCAAATATATATATATAAATAGGATAAGTCCTTCAAATTTAAAAAAACATCCATTGAAAAGCTACTATATTCTAGACCAGTGGTCTCCAACCTTTTTGGCACCAGGGATCAGTGCTCCTATGAGAATCTAATACCTGATGACCTGAGCTGGAGCCGAGGCGATGCTGGCACTGGGGTGTGGCTGCAAATATAGATGAAGCTTTGCTCTCTCACTGCCACTCACCTCCTCCTGTGTGGCCCGGTTCTTAACAGGCCAGTACTGGTCCGCAGCCCCGGGGTTGGGGACCCCTGTTCTAGACATTTTCCAATTTACTCTTACATGGCTGTTTAATACTCCTAATAGTGCTGAGTGGCAGTTATAGTT
>NW_011888783.1:17028621-17034822 GCF_000151845.1 Pteropus vampyrus | reverse complement strand
ACAAGAACTCAGAGAAATGCCTCTGTAGATTCTAGGGTGAGGTAGAGTGTAGTGGAGGGCAAAACAAAAGTCTAGATGATTTATCTAAACTTCCAATCTGTTTTAAATCCTTGAGTAAATCAGTTAACTCCTCTGTGCCTGTGCTTTCTCTTGCAAAATGGAAATAAGGCCCCCACTTTGCAGACTTCACTAAAAGGAACAGTATACATTTTGACAAAAAGAGGAAATCAACAGTTTTTGGCACTGGAGGCAATTCTGAAGGAGTGTTGCAACAATATTTTGAGATGACAGTATTATTAAAATAAGCAAACGATTATTCAAGGCAAATATATATATATATAAAAATAGGAAAAGTCCTTCAAATTTAAAAAACATCCATTGAAAAGCTACTATATTCTAGACCAGTGGTCTCCAATCTTTTTGGCACCAGGGATCAGTGCTCCTATGAGAATCTAATACCTGATGACCTGAGCTGGAGCCGAGGCGATGCTGGCACTGGGGTGTGGCTGTAAATATAGATGAAGCTTTGCTCTCTCACTGCCACTCACCTCCTCCTGTGCGGCCCGGTTCTTAACAGGCCAGTACTGGTCCGCGGCCCCGGGGTTGGGGACCCCTGTTCTAGACATTTTCCAATTTACTCTTACATGGCTGTTTAATACTCCTAATAGTGCTGAGTGGCAGTTATAGTTATTGTCCTTTATGATTTTATGAATAAAGAGAGTGAGGCTCAGGGAAATGAATCAACTTGCTTCAAATCACAGAGCAAGGAAGTAGCAGAGCCCAGGTTCAAGTCTTCTGATGTTGGGTCCAGCATTCTTCTCATGATCTATCACCTACTTTTGATGTGGTATTAAAAGATAATAGAACTTCTCTATCTAAAATAAATCCAATTTCTGAGAAAACTGGATAATTGAAGTACCTACATTTAGTTTCTAAATTATATCTCAGTTTCCAAATTTGCTTCATTCTCTACTAGAGTCAACACATTATCTTTAATGTGTAGAGAATCGTATTGTTTCAACCTTATTGTTTTTATCAAATACATTTGTTAATTGTTAATGGTTTTTACTGGTACTTTTAGCACCCATTAACAAAACTCTTCAGAGACGTATATGTGCAATGGTATTATTTTTTTTAAAACTACATGACTGGCTGACTGACTCTTGGTGAGTAATCTAGCAGCACTGTTATATCTATTTTTATAATCTACAACTTTTAGGCTATGGAATTTTTGAAGCCAACTGGATAGCCTGCTAGTTGCCAAGCTCTGGTTTTATATATTATTTCATACTTACTCTGGGGTTCTGTGCAATCATACTGTCCTGCACAAACTTATAAAAGCTGTTGTTTCACCAAACATACCCTCCTTTTGCCATGATTTAGCTGTTGTATTTTTGAAATCTTGTCTGAGAGGTGAAGAGCTGAGCAAATACTAGCTTTTCCTGCCAACTTCACAGGCAGCTGGCAAACTCCACCTCACTCAGGCCCTCTTTGTCTATGAAGAGTTCAGACTGACTGGAACATGTTTATTGAATGCCCATTACCGGGGTGCATTAGTCAAATGCAATTGATTATTATAATACACCACCAGCTCAGGCAAGGTAATTGGGCTCTTTAATTGATGATGCTACTTTAGAGGACAAAGTTTAAACCGTTGAATACCAAGTCTAATAATTTTTTCACAGTGAATATAATGTGTCTATGATTGCATCTTCAATACAACCAGACAAAAGAAAGATGATTGATATTTAAGAATAGACATTGAGTGAGTCCTAAGAACCCTTTCCCAGAAAGATTCATCCTATTTTTATCTTGTCTTGAAGTATTCTCATGTTTCCACAGAAACCTGGGTTGGTTCAGAAGGATACTACTGTGTATGTACATAAATGTGCATTTAAGATTACAATTAAAATACAGGGGAATTTATTAGAGAATACTTTGGAAGCCAAGACATCTCAACTGTCACCCATCCATTATAACCTTGGCATAGTCTTGAGACTGTTTTGTAGAAAATATCAGAGGAGCTCCAAGTCTTTCCTCATTGGCCCTTCATCTGCTACTCTCTCTTTCCTAATCCAACAATAACATGTAATCATTTAGCACAAACTAAAGATATGTACAAATGCAGTCATTTAGATGAAGATCTCCTCGATATTACCACTGAGTTTTTAAAAAATAGTTTAAAGTCCAATCCAAGACCTGAATGACGATTTTCTCCCTGCTCCAGCCAAGACTTGCTCTTCCAGGCTTCTGTTTTCACCTTGCTGGGCTATGGCGTCAACCAGATCCAACCCCCTCACACACCCTGGACTGACCTCTCAAATAAAAGCTCTCTCCCTTCTGCCCTTGCTGCCTGCACCCTGGGAAGCAACCAGTTAATCACTGCACCAAGCCTGTTCTTCATTACTGCTCTTAAGCCTCTAGTGAGGATTAGATATGAGGAACCTTCTGCCGTGAGAGAGCAGTGAATCTCCTAACTGTTGAAAAGATGGTGCTGTATGATTCCATACATACTAAGAGCCTGCAATACGAATAGATCCTCGTTATTTTTTGTTCTCTCTGTAAGATGATTCCTACAAATAGAAGCAAATAGATTCTAAGAAACTTTGTGACCCCTCTGTGACTCAACTAGCATTACTAATTTGCTGTGGGAGTCAGGCTTTGAATCTGTTAGAGCAAATTACTGAAGTTGGTGCTCTTTGCATTAGAATCTGCACTTTAAGGAATTAATTCTACACCCACCTTGTGTGAAAAACAAAGCCTAAAGTTAGGTAGTAACGCTGAGCGGGAGATGGGGAAGCGACGCTGTGGCGATTTTTCCTCCATTTTTGTCTAGGTTCTTCCCGCCTGACTTCCTTGTCTGTCAACAAGGTTTCTTCCATTAATCATTTTCTTTTCTCATTGTCCCACTCACCCACAAAGTGATGATGAATCGTTGCTGATGGACCCATTTACAGTTTCACCTTTTTCTTACCTTAAGATATTCTTATGCCCACATGAGGTTGCATCCAGAAGGATTCTGTGTGTGCCAACTGCGAGAGGCCTATTTTCTATCTGTTCATTTTTAGGAAGGACTAAAACCACAGCTGGGGCACATGGCAACTTTCCAGATTGCAGTGTGATTATTCCTGTGGTTGACATCCAGTTTGCATCACCTGGTTGAGAAGTCTTACACATTACATTCCCCTCTGAAATAAAGAAATCAACTGTCTTATCAATCAACAAAGAAAGGCCACTAGCTAGAAAAATGGGCAAGCCCTATGTACAGGTAATTCACAAAAGAAGAAATATAAATGGCCGATAAATATGTAACTATCACTAGTAGTCAGAAAAACATAAATTAAAACAATTAGATATGCTGTCTGTATCTATTAGATTGGCAAAAATGGAAATGATTGATAGATATCCAGTGTTGAGGGGGTTGTGGGGAAACAATATTCTCATACTCTGTTGGCAGAGGTACAAGTATGAATCATATCTTACAACTGACTTGGTAGTATCTATAAAAATTTAAAAAACACACATCATTTGGAACAAACATTTTCAGGTCTAGATATTTACCTTCTGAAGTACTTGCACATATTCATAAAAGATATGTGAATAAGAGTCTTCTGTTCAGTATTGTTTGAAATCACAAATCATTGAGAAAATCTTAAAATGTCCATCAGTAGAAGACTGGTTAAATAAATTATAATTTATCCATAACTTAAAATGCTATGGAGCTGTTTCAAAAGCTAAGGGAGATCTGTTTGTAGTGATATGGAAAGATATCTGAGCCATATCTTAATTCAAAAATAGGGAGCTGCAGGACAATACATATTAATGTGATTCATTTATTTTTAAAAATGAACCTAAAGCCATTGATTTGTATAGATACTTAGAAATGTAAGTAAATGCACAAAGTTCTGAAATCACATATACCAAACTATTAACAGTGGAGAAGGGAGAGGAATTGGAGTGAAGTGGTGAAGTGGGACTATTACTTTTTACTCTGCATACTTCTGATCTTTTGACTTTTTATAATGAGAATATATTATTCGTGTAATTCATTAAACATATATAAAAACAGGAAAGTTGCAACTAAGTTTTCTGGGAAAAGCACCCTGAATTGCTTCCCAAAGAGTGCGTTCAGGAAACCAAAGGTGGGTGTAATGGAAGTTTTTCCTTTTTTTAGTTTGGTAGTGGTTGGTCTATTTATATAATGGAGCAGGAGAGAGGTTTTTTCCATATATTTTTCAGGAAACATACCTGCATAGCCTGCCGATGAGGTGGGCGTTATACACACCCGCCAAAGCAATCACTTACCAGCAAACTGAAAACTGAGGAGAATTCTCATACTGGAATCAGCAAGTCCATCATTAGAGATGGGTAAACATAAAATGTTACTCATATCCTGCTGTCTATGCCCCTCTCTGCTGCCCGCAGAGCTTTGGTGAACTTAGAGCTCAGGAAAGCTTAGGGAGGCTCGGGGGTCAGGGCTATTGTCAGTTTTATTAGAGCTCACATACTATAAAAAGCATTCTTTAGGCTCCTCACCACCAGGTGTGACTTTGCATCTTCCTTGACACTATAGTGCTTATTTTGATAAGTCAGCCTCCCTTTTTACCCTATTAGCTACTTCAGGGAAGGATTGTGTCTTGTTCATCTCTGTATCCTCAGCACCCAGTACACTGCCTGACACACAGTCAATGCTCAAGAAATGACTCTTGAACAAATGATATAAAGTCAAAATTCCAAACAAGTGATTTATAAAGGAACTTTTTGAAAACTGGTGTTCGCCTATGGTTGGACATAAGAGAAAGCACAACAGTTGAAAACTGGTACAGTTAAATCTTAGCTATATGGCCAACTGGTTCAGTGTTTTGGCTTTGGAGTGAACAGCCTACCTACAAATCCTGATGCTTTCACTTACTAGCTTGTGACCTGTGCCTCAATTTCTTTGTCTATAAAATGGAGATGCCAAAATTACCTACCTCACGAGTTGGTTGTTAGGATTCGGTGAGATAATTAATGCAGAGCTTTAACAGCAGGATCTGGCATATAGACAAGTTCATTCATTGCTTAGTGCTAGCAATTGCTATTATCCAGAACCTTCAAGACATGAGTCATTTTAGTTGTTCAAACTTTCGGAGTACCCCTTTAAATACAGAAGCGTTTCTTAGTTAAGTAATTTTGAAATATGTCTTTTAAAATTGGATTCTATTTCCTGAGAAATAAAATGAACATCTTAATTTTTAACTCAGGAACATTAGCATGAGCGTCGTTACTGTCTTGTGCATAACACAGAAATACTGCCGAGCTTGTAGAGGTGTGTGCAGTTGTCATACTTTCCAGCTGCTTTGCTTTTTGATGTCTTCTAGCTGACTTTCCCAAATGGTCAACTGTCAACTCTTACTACTCTCAATGGCCTGCTTTTGGTACCTTCTCTTACTTTCATAATTTTCTTTTTTAGTATGCTGTTCCCTTGGGAATTAGACAACCAAGCAATTTTTAATTGTGTATAAAGAAGAGTGACTTGATGAAGCTCTTAAAAGCTCTCGAATGAATGAAGTGAATGATTTTTGCTTTTCCCATATTGGTGGAATTATCTCCTATTTGACATCAATATTCCATATATGTGAGGCACATGAAGTGTTACCATACGTGAGGAAGTTTTATTCTATTTTCTGTTCTACAGTCTTAACTGGAATTTAACATTATGCCCTTGGACTGGGCTAGAGCTTTTTAGCACTTCCTCTAAACAGAAGGAAGCAGCCTGTGTTAGTGGGTTTAAGTCCTAGATCAGCTACTTAATTTCTTCTTCTCTAACACGGAAAATAACACTAGCTCTCAATTGTTGGTAGAGCTTAAATGAGACAGTGTATTTTAATATAAGTGAAAGTTCTGTTATTATAAAGTGCTAAAATTTTATTATTAGCATTAGTATTACTCCAGCACACGTTTGCAGATTTTTTTTATTGTACTTTCTTAAATTTTGATCAAGAGAGAATACTATGCATGCCTTATCAGAGAAATTCATCAGTGGCCTTTAAATGAAGTATCTTTATTTAAAACCTTTTTTAAAACTATTGAGAAGCTGCTGTCCAATGAGTAATAGAGGAAGGTAGGGGAATGGGTAATGAAAAATGCCATCCTTTGGTGTCAGTGAGCTAAGAAGGCGAGAAATTCCTTTTCCTAATAGATTTTGCTAGTAAGCTCTTT
>NW_011888783.1:17024005-17028571 GCF_000151845.1 Pteropus vampyrus | reverse complement strand
TTCCCATATTGGTGGAATTATCTCCTATTTGACATCAATATTCCATATATGTGAGGCACATGAAGTGTTACCATACGTGAGGAAGTTTTATTCTATTTTCTGTTCTACAGTCTTAACTGGAATTTAACATTATGCCCTTGGACTGGGCTAGAGCTTTTTAGCACTTCCTCTAAACAGAAGGAAGCAGCCTGTGTTAGTGGGTTTAAGTCCTAGATCAGCTACTTAATTTCTTCTTCTCTAACGGGGAAAATAACACTAGCTCTCAATTGTTGGTAGAGCTTAAATGAGACAGTGTATTTTAATATAAGTGAAAGTTCTGTTATTATAAAGTGCTAAAATTTTGTTATTAGCATTAGTATTACTCCAGCACACGTTTGCAGATTTTTTTTTATTGTACTTTCTTAAATTTTGATCAAGAGAGAATACTATGCATGCCTTATCAGAGAAATTCATCAGTGGCCTTTAAATGAAGTATCTTTATTTAAAACCTTTTTTAAAACTATTGAGAAGCTGCTGTCCAATGAGTAATAGAGGAAGGTAGGGGAATGGGTAATGAAAAATGCCATCCTTTGGTGTCAGTGAGCTAAGAAGGCGAGAAATTCCTTTTCCTAATAGATTTTGCTAGTAAGCTCTTTTGTACATACAGATGAGAAAGTGTTAAATACAAATGTTGTGTGGGTTTTTAGGGCTATTGACAATTAAGAAGGTCTATTTCTTCTAAATTTATATTAAATTTCTCAAATTAAATATATTAAATTTATTTCTGGACTAAACTGCCCTGGTGTGCACCGTATGAAATGCTAAGAGATAGTTTAGCTAATGTTTTTTTTCTCAATTTTGAATTGGTTTTAGTTAACTCTTTTTCTTGCTCTCATATTTACTTCCTAACCTCTTTAAACCTCTGTAGGTGTCCACCTGAAATGAATTCTTCTTTGCACTCCTGTGTCCTCTGGGGCTAGCTAACCCCCTGGATGCCTTGAGCATGGACCCAGTTTTGCCTTCATTACATAGTTAATAGGCCCCACTCAGGGCCTGTTTAACTCTGCTGTTTAATGGAGTGCGGGAACTATAGAGGGATGTCTGCGATGTCTATGACTAAAATTCATGTATCTGAAAGAGAAGGAGGCTTAGTTTTAACCAGAAAGTTCAAAATGCACTCTGAGAAGCTGCTGGAAGAGGAAGAAGGAGAAGGCCATGCGATATGAGGGAAGCATATGGAATCTAAGGTTTTCAAGGTCTGTGTTTATACCTTGGTGCTGTGATTTATAACTGCGTGAGTCTCAGCATTGCACAAATTGCTTCATTGCTGAGATTCAGTTTCTTCATCGGGAAAATAAAGATAGCTGTTATAGCTGTACTGTAAGGGTGAATAAACTTTAAGTGAGATAATATGTGAAACTGCTTTACAAATTGTAAGGTGCTAGCAAATGTTGTAATCATTATCATCATCATTATCATCATCATCTTCATCATTATCATGGTAACTGTTATGAGAAAGACATATTCCAGATCTAAGAATTCTGAGTGCTGGCTACTCGGAGCATCAAGCCATATTCCTGCTTTTAGTTGTTTTCATTCAAATTGCTGCTCATGTTATATCATTAAAATTTAAGCTTGTTAACTTCTGATTATCCACGGATTTGGAAGGATAGAGTGGGGGCAGGGTAGCAGATAACCAAACACATGGCGAGGCCCGGACTAAGCCAGTTTTAAAGCAGCGTGTTTAATATGTGTAAACAGCATGTTTAATGTGTATAAAATAGAAGCTAACCCTGTTTTGAGCACCTTGAGCATATATATACCTGCTCTGCCAAGAGATCAAAAACATTCATATCAGAAATGGATGAGATTCTTAAAGGAAAGACCAGCTCACTGGTCCAACATATGATAGAAGGAAAGTAGGGCCTGACAGTAAGAAAAAATCTGCTAGGTAAATACCTGATGAAGTTTACCCAGATGATGGTTTTACCCTCACAGGAGATGTTTTCGGAAAAGGTGGGTTTGTTTGGAAGCCTACTCCAGTTAGCAGTGTCTGAGCAAGGACTTAAGCCACAGAATTGACTTGAGTGTGGTTTTCAGGACCACAGAAAGCCCAACCCAAATTTAACTTCAGGTAGTGTGAAAATGAGATGCAAAATATGGTGTGAAAGAAGGCAAGAGTATCAAGTTTTTCCTTAACTTGTATTTAGGTTAGTGAAAAGAAGAGTCGTTTTTTAGTAGAGACAAGGAATGACATATATAGTCAGGGAAATAATTGGACTCATGGAGTTGTTACAGCAGCTGTGGTACCAGACCAATTTTTGTCTCCATCGATTAGGCTTCTGGTAGTAACTAAACTGCCACCACAGCAATTTTATGACAAGAGCAACCTGCGATCACAGTGTTTAAATTCTACTATACCCATGTAACTCCACCCCACAACTGGGGAGCCAACAGTGAGCCGTTAAAGTGTGTGAAGCCATTCCTTGCTGAGAGGCCACTCTGGCAGCAGTGCCTCCAAGTTGGAAGCCATGAAAACGGTTTGAAATATTTTACCTTCAGATTCAAGACCTTAATCTCATGTTGACCTTGGACTGTAATTTGGATAACCAGCATTTTTGTTGCCCATCTGCAGCAGAGAGGTAGATTGGTTAGGAAACCTGTTTTTGCAGTCAATAGATATAGTGTTCATGCATTGGAAGCTACATACCTATCTTAGATTGATGTTTGCAGTGTCAATGCTTAGTTTGCTCAGAAGCTTCATGCTTTTTCTTGAAGTCACTCATCTGAGATCACCTCTGGCTTTCTCATGCCATGTCAGGTAGCACTTTCTTATTCATGCTTTATCTAACTGCAGATATAGAAATATTCCTCCATACATGGAAATTCTGTGCTTGCATTTGAGCCATGCCTGCTCCATTTCCTATCGTACTTCAGAAGTTTTTTAGAAAATCTGTCAGGGCTGGTGTTCAGCTGGTCCACACCTGTATGCCCTGAAAAAGTTTTTAAGGTCAAGGTTCATTCTGATTGGTTAGTGCCTTTCCTATTTCAGTTGTTAAATATTTGGAACATGGCCCCTGTGATCTGGCATTAGTTTGTCAGATAAAATACATATGAAACATACTTCAGCTTAGCACACTTCAATCATTGATAAAAAGGAGGAAATTTACTTAGGAAATTTTGACAGAATTTGAAAACAACCATTTGTATTTTTCTTGATTTATCTGCTCTCTGATGAAATTAAAAACCTTGTCAATGCCCAATTCTATATACCCTTGGCCCACTTCTGCAGTGGCCTGTCCCCCTGCACCTGGACATCTTCCCACCTTGAGCACCTGTCTCTCTACTTTGAGGGTTTTCTTTGGTGCTAGGGTGCCTTCGTGGCCAATGAGTGAGCCAGCTCAGAAGTGTCAGAGATTTGATGCTCCTGGGGCGACGTTCAACAGATGAGGGGCAAGGGTTGGTGGGTAGATATCCTAGCCTTCGCTATCCCTTTACAAGACAATGTTGAGGCGCATTCCACTCACTTCCTTGGTGGCTGCCCAACAGGACAGAGCTCCAGTTGCCCGCGGTGGTAATCCACCCATAATTGGCTTTTCTCTCGTCCCTGCCTCACTTTCCCCATTTCCTTACGTGTGCTTCCTGAAATCACCTCTCAAATATATTCTCTGAACCCAAGACCTTGTCTCAGGGTGTTTCCAGTGGAAGCCAAACTAAGATAGGATTTTTTCCTACCCTATTGAATTAGGTTCCCAGCTGCACTCCCTACATGGCCTCTTGCCATCAACACCTCTAAATGTGTTAGAATTGCAAATCAATCAAGTCCTGCTGAGTTCCAAACCTTAAATGGTGTTCTCTTGTCTTAAAATAGTATCTAAGGTTCCTGCCTCAGGTTAGTGCTCTCGAGTGGCCTGGATGCTTCTAAACTTCAGCTGTATCTGAACTGTACTATGTAAAGTGTTTTCAGTTGCTTCTCCGGAGGGCTTTTCTTCCTTCATTCCCCACCCACCCCTGACTTGTCTCTGCTTCCCTGCACTGCTGTTCCTCTGGGTTGTTCTTTCTCACTGTCTTGTAACCTGTTCCTCCTCACTTTCAGCCTCCCAAGAGCCTTCTTAGAACTTTCTGGCTTAGTCCAGCAGCTCAAATATGTGGTTCCTAGACTGTGCTTTTTCTTCATAGAGCTTTGATTATTTGCAATGATGTAACTTATTTTCAATTATATATTTCTCTAGATTAGGGATCCGAAAACAATTACGGTTTTATTGGAGCACAGCCATATTGTCTATGGCTGCTTTTGTGCTACAACCAGAGTTGAGTATTTGTAAGAGAGACCATACAGATTACAAAGTCTCAAATATTTATTATCTAGACCTTTACAAAAAAGTTTGCTAACCCCTCCTCTAGACTATGAGCTCACTCTCGGAGAGCAAAATCTCTTGCTCACTCTTGTGACCTGGTCCCCAAGATAGCCCCTAACAAAAACAGCCATAATATAAATAGTTTTTACTGCCTGACTTAAAAAGTTTCTACGAATTTTGCCCTTCTTCCTTTCTTAATATTTGCCCTGTGTCTTGTGAATTTTACAAG
>NW_011888783.1:16995306-17023765 GCF_000151845.1 Pteropus vampyrus | reverse complement strand
AATTTTAAGATATCAGAGTATAGTGAAGTAAAGAAAGATAATAGCTTTTATTTTAATGGTACAGAGTGTGAAAATGTATATACTCCATGCTGCTATCATTTTTAGCATATAGACTTTATCATCTCACACTTTATTTTTAAAAACAAGTAATATTTCCCTAAGCATCTCTGTAATGCCCAATCTGGTTGCTAATTTGCCTTTATAATTTTATCCTCAGTTATGTTCTAGAATAGGAATTGTTAAACTGTAATCTGTGGGCCAAATCTAGACTGCTGCCTGCTTTTGTAAATAAAGTTTTATTGGAACACAGCCATGCTCATTTATTCATGTATTGTTTATGGCTGCTTTTGTGTTATCATGGCAGAGTAGTTGTGACAAGACTGTATAGGCTGCCAAAGCCTAAGATATTTACTCTCTGTTCCTTTAAGAAAAAATAAAATTGCTGATCTCTGCTCTAGGATACCTCTTATATTAATCATGACCAACTGCTCTCACTATTTCCTCTGCTTGCCAAATTTTTTCATGCCTCTGAGCCTTTCTTTGCACATACTGTTCCCTCTACTGGGAAGACTACTCTCCCCTTTCCTGCTTAGAAAACTCATTCAAACTATCAAGGTCCTGCTTGGTTTTCATTTCCTTTGTAAAACTTCTGAATTCCTCCAAATGTGTTTTTTTTTCCCTCTTCTGAGCTCCCACGGCACTTTGTACAGATGCATATTAAAGCGCTTATCGTCTGTATTTGTATTATAATTCCTGGTTTAATGTTTATCTTCTACTAGAGTATGAGCTGTAGAAAATAGGGTTCTGTATCTTTATTTTATTTTGTATCTTCAGTGCATCCCTCAGGCACCTGGTACCAAGTAGGTACCAAAAAGTGACTGATGAATATTGGAGTGTTGCATGTTGCTAACTAATGCACAGGAAAGGTGTGGGGTTAATCAGAGACACAGCAGTTGAAGGAATTATGGAATTTTTAACTGTAAAGTATTTGGGGATTATTTTTGTCCTATGTTTCCTCTGTCCTGTCCTTGCAAATGGAAAAAAAATAGCTATGGCTCAAAGAGGGGATTTGCTCAAGCTGACCGAGTTCTCCCAAATTTTAATCCATTACTCTTTTTAATTGTGTGACACCATCTCACAGAAACCCTTCAACGGGTTTGACTAGAGATAGTGTGTTAATTAGAAAGTTAACTGCTTAGTAAAATTACTAATACTTATTTCCATGGAAGTAAAGGAAGCAGGATATTTTTTAGTGGCCTGACCTCTAGTAATAGGAAGCAGATTGGAGAATTTTAATATGAACTCTTTCATTTTTAGACAAATAAGTTGATTTTCCATCTCCCTTACGCTTTCCTTTTTGAAAATAAGGATAATTCTCAGTCCCTGACATTGTCTCTACCTTATCTGTAAGTTTTGAATGTTTTAAAAGCTGCTTTGAATCCATAATGGCCTTTGCAATAGCAGCTTGATGATCCAGCTTGTTATGATCGACTTCATATTTTTTTCCTTGTCTTTGAAAGATCAAATTCAGAATGGAAAGCAGCATTTTCCGAGTTTCCCATATTTATCTGGTAGTGATTTTGTGTTGCTGGAGCCAGGTAACTGCTAGTTGCTTCATATTCTCCCACTGCTTAATGAGGGGAATTTGATCTGGCGAAGAGCCCAGTTGTCTGTCTTCCTGGGGCTGGTAACCACTTATGGAGTAATAAGGATTAGCTTTAATCGACTTCCTAGACACCCTTTCACTGAGGTAAAGAAGGGGAGAGGAAAGGAAAGAGTGAACACCAACTAGCCATTTCAAAGATCGATAGGCAGTTTGGACCTAATTTTAAATACCAGGAAAATCATATTTGTCATGTCAAAGATCTGTTTGAGTGAGAATTCACAAACTAGAACCTCTCTTTTAATATTTATAAAGTGATGTTTTACAAGTTGTGGCACTCAGTTTTCTTCTTATACCACTTAGCTGGAGGAGATCACATGACACTGTCCACTTTCAAGTTAATGGGCTTTTAGCATTTTCTTAAGTAATGTTTTATAGCGAAAGAAACCTGTTTTTGCCAGGTTTCCATTGTTCAAGCTTTGGCAATAATATTTATGTATACCAATAATGTCAGTAAAGAGGTCTTGTTTGCTTACAAACAGATTTCAATTGTAGAGAGACCAAATTATGTTGTATTGCTAGAAACATGGGCAGTATTTGATTTCCGTTCATCGAGCTACTTTGTAATTAGGAGCGCGTCCAAATAACAAGTGCCTCTTCTTGCATGGAGGTCATTTCAACTTGTAATTTCCACTGACAGAACAAGGTTTCATAAGGGGACATGTCTATACACAAGGACGAGCTTTAATAATATATATATGCACACATATATTCAGGCTAAGCAGTGCATCTCTGATTGTGTCTAGATTGTTACTTTTTAATATCAGTCAGCAAGGAAAATTTTAAAAATACGGATAAACATTTTGTAAAATTAAGATCAAAGCCAATATTTAGACTCCAGGTAATAAATGTGTTCTCATAGCAGATTTTGCAAAAGAAAACTTACAAAAGCATGGAAAACTGTTGAAGGTTGGCTATAGCACCACTTTTTGGGAATGCCCCATGGTGCACTGGATGTTTTTCTGTAGCCTTGGGAGAAAGAAGAATGTATGCCTTAATATTTTATAACTGTGAAACTAAAAAGCCAAGAGGGCCAACTCCAGCAGGACTGAAAGCAAGACTTGACCAACCATCAGAATGGTAAACAGTGAATCGAGAAAATGTAAGGAAGGAAGGTTCAACGTGATCTGAAAGTAATTTAGAGGGTTTTTATTTGGCAGCTGAGGTTCTGACGCCAAGTCCCTGATTTTGTCCTAGGAAAGCTGGTGGTGACATTTGGAGTGGCTCTATTTAAGGACAGGAAGTTTGATGACTGATAAGAGCCAAGACGCAGAGTCAGGAATTGGATGACCGGCGACAGCCATTTCCACGGTTGGCCTTGGGGACCGTTGGGAAATCTTTTGTTGCCTCTTCTGCCCTTTTTTTCTTTAGGAAAGTAGATTTCTAATCAGGCTATACTACAGGAGATTCTTGAAGCATTTTCTTCACAATGAAGTAAGGCTTTCTATAAGTAAATCTTATTTTGAAGAGTGATTATTTTTTAAGGCATTAGTTCCCCGATCCTGCAAATAAGGAAACCATTGAAGAGGGTTTAGCATCTCATCCATTCAGAACTTCACCCATAAAACTTCCTGTTCTCAGTACTAACCGACCAGGGTACCGATTCCCTTCTCCATCCCCTCTACCCTGGGTGTCACTTCACTGGATGCATGTGACATGGCACATGGAAGTCTGAAATTCCTAAATCCAAGAGAGATCACTTAACAGGAATCCATTAGAAGCAGGGAAGGAGTGCTTTGAGAATATCCTTGTAAATACTTTCCTGCTATGCTTTAGTCTGCAAAGAGAAGATCTTGTCTCGCAATTCCCATTCTTTTACTTGGGACTGGATACATAATTTGCGGGGATCCAGCACAAAATAAAAACATGGGGCCTTTGTTTAAAAATTAAGAATTTCAAGATGGTAACAACAGAGCATTAAACCAAATGCAGGGTACTTCTGAACATGGGGCCCCATGTGACTGCACAGATAGCACATCCATGAAGCACAGCATTTCCAGGTAAGGAAAAATATTTATGTATCTGCAGCTAGATAAAGCATGAATAAGGAAGTGCTTGCTTCATGGATTTTATATCTTTTTTTATTTTCCTTATTTAAGATCTTACCTGATCTTAACAAATATTGCTGTTTGACATATGACAGATACTCAATTTCAAGCATGCGTCCCTGGTGCTTTCTGATTTCTCTCAATCTCTTGACATTTATTTTGTCCTCTTTTCCTCCTATTTCTTTTCCTCCTTCTTTTTCCCCTATTTATTTCTTTTTTAAAAATAGTTTCTTTTATAGAACAGTTTTAGTTTCACAGCAGAATCGAGGGGAAGATACAGAGATTTTCCATATACCACCGGCCCTCACACATGTGTAGCCCCCTTGTTAACACCATCTTACGCCAGAGGGGTCTGTTTGTTACAACTGACACAACCTACACTGACACATCATTGTCACTCAAAGTCCAGATATTACATGACAGTTCATCTTAGTGTTGTACAATCCATGAATTTGGACAAATGTATAATGACATGTATCCACTATTATGGTATAATACAGAGTACTTTCACTGCCTTGAACATTCTTAGTGCTTGCTCATTCTTAAAAGACGTTTTCTTTAGAAGCCAGTTTTGATTTCTGCTTTTATGTCTCTTTTCCTAATCTCACTGCCATGACATCTGTTTATCTCAAAATTCTGGGCCAGTATTAAGCTAAAAGGCTCATGTTGGAAAAGTGAGACTGATTGCAAGAAACAAAGGGCCAAATTCATTGACAGTTGTTCTGCGTGGTAGGAGCAGAAGCAGATGGGATGCATCAATGGAGGGTGCACGTGCATTGAGGAGTGATGGGCTGGGTGCCTGACGTCGTCCTTACTAAATATAGAAATAGTGTAATACAGCGGTTCAGGTAAAAAAATAACAAAGGCGCTGCAGTTGGTTGGTCCTTTTTCCAGTGGGCATAGAAAATTCTGGTGACAATGAATACAAGGAGTTTTATCAAGCTACTCGGAGAAAGCTAAGTAGTATAAATCTGCTATCATTTGTAGTAGGTTCTCTCAATATATAAGGTAGATGGGAATTCTTTCTTTTCAGAGCCCAAAAGAGAAAAGTGTAGGCTATTTTTAAATGATTGGATTTACTCAGATCAGTAGGTCCCTCCTCTCCCCTTTACTGCTCCCTTCACTCATTTTTATAAAATGACCATCAAGACCAGTTTACTTAGTGAAAAGAAGTTACAGTGAATGAGAAAGGATGGATGGCAAGTCTCAGCTCTTTGTTTGCCCTGTGACTGTCCAGGGATGAAAAGGAAGGTAGAGGGTGGGAGTCAGGGCCAGTTGGGGTAGGGGGAGATAGATGTATAAATCTTGCTTACTGAGTGTCAGCTGGCAAAGTCATCTGTTCTTCTGAGAACTCTATCCCCCATGTCCACCTAGGACATCTTTCCTCATGGCCCCATTAACAACTTTCTTTTGATCAATTAATGGATTGTAATTTGGAGTTAAGTTTTTTTTTTTGGCCGCATAATCCAGGAAAATAAGACATAAGACCTTAACTTACTTTTACGGTTCTTTTCTTAGCAATAATTCAATGTGTGCCATGGCCTACCTCCCCTTTCAGCTATAGCAGCTGTGATGGACAGTTCCAGTGCACTTTGGTGCCCCACCTCAACTGTTCCCACCTCTCAGCTTCTCTTCTTCCTAAACCACAAAACCTTGCACAACCTAAACTCAAGATAGTTGGGAAGTGTGGAGGGAGGTAGTGCCCTCGAATAATGGGGGTAGGAGTCCTCAGATAAATGCCCCAGAGTCCTGTGCTTTGGAGGCAGAATTCTGAGGTGCATTCTGTAGGGTCCCCAGTGGGATAACTACCTCAGCCTTCATTGTCTTTTCCTCTTTCCTTTTCTTAGTTTTCCTGCCCTTCACTCCTGCTTCCTGGGATCATCTCCCATGTAAGCTGCATCCAAGTCCTAGTTTCCAGCTCTCCTTTCAGAGGAATACAGATTAAGAGATACCCATAAAACGAATAGAATGCAGTGTTGGCCAGGCTGATGTGCATATATGCCAGCCTTTCACATGGCTTGGTTCATCTGCAGCAATCCTTGCAAGTCTTCAGACTTTCAAATGACGACTAAAAGAGCAAATTGGAAATTAAAAATATTCTTATGTTGAAAACATTCCTGTATATTGATGGCATCTCAATATATAATCTATGCTGTCACCTTTCTGAGACCTCGCTCTTTGTTGGGCCCCATGCTATAGGCTGGTGCTAGAAAGAGAAATAACTTATGGTTCCTGCCAATGGAATATATGGTCTATCAGAGAGAGAGACAATGCTAGAAATCTGCTCAGAATATAATGAGGGCACACAGCAATTGTCCATTGTGCATCCGCGGTTAGGAGTTGTGAAGGCTGAGCAGTGAGAGCCAGCGGGGCAGACTGAGCAAGGCCATGACAAGACAAGAGGAAGCCTGACAAGGGCACACACGTGGAGGTGTGAGCAGCTGGGTCCTGGGGAAGAACTGTAAGCAACTGGGGCACAGTTTGAGGTTCACTTAGAATCAAGTGATGGAAGCATCTACCTGATGTTAGTGTGAAAGACAATGGATGTTGGTGAGAGCTAAGGAGTGTTCCTGAAATACCATGACACAATAGCAGCTGCGTTTCTGTAGCAGCTCCACAGCTTGCTACCATGAAACATGGGAGTCGAGCACTAGGCTTTTGACTCAGAATTCTAGGCTCTTTATTTTTCTTTTTAACATCATTACGACTTTGTTTCTAGTTTTTCAAAATGAGTTTGTTGATTTAGTTAAGATCTCTGGGGCATAAGGTGTTAGCCACTGTCATATTCAATATGATGCATTTGTTCAGGGCAGATCTGAACTTTCTGTGTCTTCTTCAGAAGAAAGGGCTCCAGGAATGTCTCAACGGCTTGAAGAAATGTGAAGCTAAAGCAACTTTACTAAAACTTGATTCCTTTCTGGCATCATCACCAGATTCCTTGCCACCACCAATATGCTTTTTACTTCCAAACGCACCTGTAATCTCAGCCCCACTCATTGGCATATTGGTGGTTGCAGTGCCAAGCCAGTGGAATATTCTATCCAAATCTTTGGTAAAGACGCTACTTGAAAGTCCTTGTTTTGGTTCATTATTGCATGCAAAGGCCTCTTCTACATTCTTGAATTTCAAGACATAAAGAATCAGAGAAAACGTCTCTGGGTACCCAATGGATGCATCACGGGCAAGACATGTCACATTTGTCAGTTCCATATAATTTCCAGGGTGAGCCATACCCTGACCCTCATAAGCCACTGTGCCACCTTCTTTCTTCGCTTCTCCAACTATTCCAAGGAGCATGCTCACTGCCTCTTTGGTGTAGAGCGGGCCTATAGAGAACACGTAGGTTCCCTTCAGAGATCTGTGCATAGGCCTTTTTAAGTTTATTTGCAACTTTATCACAGATGCTTTCAGGTAAAAAGTGTCACTTCACATCAGTACACATCTGGCCAAAGATTTGAGGCTTTTCGCACTGTGTAATGTTGCTTTCCTGTAATGACTTCCAAATTTTAAACGTCTCATTACTATAAGACCTAGGGTAGAAAATCAAGGCTAAGCTTAATAAAAGTTCCAATTCTAGTTCTTATCTTTCTTTCTCTCTTTTTATTCCAGAGAAAAAGGATTCAGCGGGAAGAGTAGAAGAGTTATTAAAAAAAAAAAAAAGATTTCTTTTGAAATCGTATATAAGTGACTGTCCAAAGAAGTAGGGGAAAAAGTGAAACATTTATTTTAATCTGAATAGGAATTTAGTCTGCCATGAGCTTTTAAACTGACTATAAAATGAGGATTTAATGAGAAGAGAAAACTCATCTGTGGTTTTGTGAGAAGCGGATGTTGAAATCTGTTTTTGCTCTGAGGGGGCATTTCAGAGAAGCCCAAAATAATGGTATCGATGTCTTGCCATCTGTTTTCTTATTTCAGTATGACCAACCTTTTAAAAAATACTTATACTGACACAGTCATCTGTACACACTATTTTGCCCTTTGAAGTGGGCAATGAACAGTGCATAATAATTATTGCAAAATTGGACTTGAACTGTCTTGACCTTTCTGCATGTTCATTGGCCGATGGATGCTTTGTACATTGAGCATCTTCAAAGAATACCAAATGAAAGAACTGTTTTTTGAATTTTCTTTAGACGGCTCCCTATAGCTTCTGGTATGCGAGAGAGGCGGTGGAGAGAGGAGCGACTTGTTGTTACTTTCTGTGTCTGTTTTAAATGCTCCCTTGGCAGCGTCCCTGCAACCCTTTCACTTTAATGTTTTCTGTTCTTCTTTGTTTTTAATCTTCTCAAGACAACAGCTGGATTCTGCTTTTAGTGCTTACTCTTGATTCCTGTCCTGTAGAGAACCATTCTGGTGTGTGTGTGTGGTTTTTTTCCAAAGGCATGTGGTATCCTGCTTTTCCATAGTATTTAATTAAAAGTTTGGCTTTTTGGAACTTGCTGCTGGCAACTGCTAGACAATAGAGCCAGTGGATATGCTCAAGAAGTCTGACACCCTCTTTTTCCATGCAGGCTCCCCACCAAGGTTGAGTGCTTTCTACCAACTCCCTGCTTTTCGGGAGGCTTCACCTGAGATAAACTGCATATATTGATTTATAACTTACATGAACATCCCCAAAAAGGCATATTTCCTGAGTTCTTATACACACTATTTCGTGATCTCAGTTATTATTGAAATGGTTTAATTTTATGTACAGCAAATCTACTTCTAACTTGGTTCTCTGAAGCTGCCAATTCTGAATTTTATATTAACATAATTTGACCCCAAAATATATATGCTGAGGTCACCAAAGGCATTCAGAGATCAATATCTCATTTTTGTATATGGGAAAAAAAAGTTGGGGAGGGGAGAGATAAAAATAACACTTTCTCAAAAAAAAAAAAAAAGAAAAAAAGAAAAAAAAACCCAACAAGTAATTGCCCAAAGCCGTTCAGAATGATTAGCTTGTTCAGATTATGAATTTGTGGGATAAGCTATGTATTTATGACAATTAAAAAAATTAACCCACTTTTGATCAGATTTCTCACACTTTCCATTGTCTTGGTATCCTCTTTTATCACAGCTTTATTTAGGAAAATTATAGTGAAAATTGAGCCTTTTCTGGGAAATAACCCAGCAGTGAGAAAGAGATATCATTAAGACATTTTTGGAGAAATCGAAGTTTTAAACTTTTAAAAAAAAAAATCCTCCGTTTTTATGCCAGATAACTTGAACTGCTGAACTTCATACAAAACTTAATATACAATAAGAAAACAGAACCCATTGAAGCTGTCAAGATTTATTACCCTTCTTTTTGAGATATTTGATTTGAAATGTTCTTTTTGAAATAGGACAGAATGAAATTACCCAGTGAATGAAGCATTTTATGATTTGTGAGAAAAGTTATCTTAGTTTTTAATCTTTTTTTGAGATAACATAGTTTTCAGGATAAACCATTATGGCACACTGAATTATAATCTACCAATTAGAATATAACTGTGCAATTCGTGTTTAATTCTTTTACTCACATTTTATATTAGGCTTATTTCTTTGCAGATTTACAGTATTGTGAGTTTTTCATAAATAGCTATTTAAAGCTTTTCACATAATCAAAATAATATTTATAGATATTCAGAAAATGATTAATCTTAGGATTGTGGCAAAGCAAAAAACCTTACCGTATCCATTTGCCACCTCCCCCCAACAAAAATTCAAGTTTTGGTTAAGTTTCCTGAATGAGCATAGTGAAAATTAGTTTCTTTTGGAATGATCATACAATTGAAAGACTAATTTAAATTAGGAGGGCACACTGGGCTTGGCAGAGGGCATTGTGAGAAAGCAAAGCATAATTTTCTTCCAAACAAAGACAAGCTTGTTGGAGAGCATGCTTTATTGCCTGGAAATTCTATATATATGCAAAGTTGCTCATCAATTCACTGTTGGGTTTTATGTGCTTGGGTTCTTCTTTTGTTCGGGAAAATCAAATGCTGAGAAAAAGTAGGCGTAGCTCTGCATGCTGTAGGCACTGAGGAACCTACACATGCCAGTTTTCCTAGGGTGCAGTGTCCATGTGCGGGGAACTGCCTGTAGGAGGGAAGCCCAGACTTGGGCTTCATGCAGTTAAAATAAGAGCGTGTGCTTCAGCAGTGCCCACCCAGAATGTCTGGAAAATGCCTTTCCTGCATCTTTTTCTGATCCCTTTTGCTGACAGCCAGGTGGATACATTGGTTAAGTTAGGTTCACATCCTGAAGTCTGTTCAGAATTCTCTCTCTTTTTAAGGAGCTTTATTGAAACATATCTCACATACCATACAATTTGCCCACTTAAAGTGTACAACTCAATAGCTTTTAGGATGTTGTGCAACTATTACCACAACCAATTTTAGAACATTTTTATTACCCCAGAAGACAAACCACATCCTAGTTAGTGTTCTCTGGAGACCCAGATTTGGATAAATTAACTCAGTGGGAGGAAGGTGAACATTCTCTAGGCTGCTTTTATTTATTTTTTTAAAAGAACTTTATTGGGGTAACATTGGTTAATAACATTATGTAAGTTTCAGATATACAATTCTATAACACATCATCAGTATATTGCATTGTGCACTCACCACCCAAAATCTAGTCTCCTTCCGTCACCATAGATTTGACCCCCTTTATCCACTCCCCTTTCCCTCTGGTAACCAGCATACTGTTGTCTGTATCTATGAGGTTTTTTGTTTGTTTCTTTTGTTTGTTCATTTGTTGCTTTCTGTTTTATACCCTGCATATGAGTGAAATGATATGGTTCTTGTCTTTTTCTGCCTGACTTATTTCACTTAAGATGATACTCTCAAGATCTATCCATGTTGTCACAAATGACAATATTTCGTCATTTTTATGGCTGAGTAGTATTCCATTGTATATATGTACCACATCTTTATCTAATCATCCATCGAAGGACACTCAGGTTATTTCCATTTCTTGGCTGCTGTGAATAATACTGCAATGAACATAGGGGGTACATATATCTTTATAAATAAATGCTTTCAGATTTTTCAGGTAGATACCCAGAAGAGGGATTTCTAGCTCATATGGTAGCTCTATTCTTAATTTTTTGAGGAAACTCCGTACTGTTTTTCACAGTGGCTACACAAATTTACATACTCACCAGCAGTGTATGAGGGTTCTTTTTTCTCCACATCTCTTCAATACTTGTTATTTCTTGTCTTATTGATAATAGCTATTCTTACAGGTGTGAGATGGTATTTCATTGTGGTTTTGATTTGCATTTCTCTCAAAGTTGGTGAAGTTGAGCATCTTTTCATATATCTATTGGCCATCTGTATGTTTTCTTGGGAAAAGTGTTCAGGACTTCTATCCATTTTTTAATTGGATTGTTTGGTTATTTTGTTGTTGAGTTGTATGAGTTCTTTATATATTTTGGATATTAGCCCCTTATTAGAGGTATTGCTTGCAAATACCTTTTCCCATTCAGTTAGTTTCTAGGCTGTATTTAAATGGGGATTCTCATCTTTGGAATTACCTTCTCAACTCCATGTCTTCGATTCATGGATAGCAACTAGATTCAATACTCATAGTAGCACATTTATAATATTTTACAGTATTTGTGTGCAAACAACTTTCTGTCAAACTACAGCTAAGGGGCTTGGCTGGTGGCATGACAAGGTTGGGACAGGAGGTTCTAAGGAGACCAGCCTGGAGGAGAGGAACTTGTTACTTGGCAACATCAGAGGGGTAGGCCTCCAGGCTAGAACCCAGACATTTGAGCTAACTGAGCACAACTGTGGGGAGTCTGGTCTGTGACGGGGATAGCAGGAAAGCCAGCAGCCAGAAGAGGCTCCAAGGTGAGAAGAGGGATGTAGGTGCCAAGAAGATTTCCTTACAAGAGGTTGTGGGGTTGGGGGTCAAACATCAGGATGGAAGACTGTTAAAGCGGGAGACGGATCAAGAAGAGGTGGAGACATAGTAAATGTCCAAGTAGGGATGCGGTCCACACTGGAGGAGGGAGGACTGGAGCGGGCCAGGGCGGCCAGAAAGAAGTCTGTCATGGCTGCTGAATCCTGCACCCTGTGAATGAATACCACCTTCCCACACTGCGTACCACCTCACACTCAATTGCCCAGAGCACCTCCTCTTAGCTCTATCCGACTGACTCTGTCTGGTCCTTGCTTTTTTCTTTCCAACTGCTCTTCCTCCTAACCCCTACCTTTCCCTAGGCCCATTTTACTCTGTGTGCCCATGTGAACAGGCTCCTCCAGAAGGCATTCTCTCTCAGGCTGAAACCCCTCCATTGGCCAGCCCCTTTCACTCATAGGTGAGAAGAAGAGGTACTTGGGCAGGCATCTCGGCTTCTGGAGATGCAGATGGTTTGGACTAGCCCTTTTCCACTGGAGGAGAGAGCGCAGAAGGAACCAGAAGTCATCATTTAAAGGGGTTGGGGATAGATGGAGAAGGTTCAGACAAGATTTCCTTGGGTCCTGGGTTCTAGCTCCAGGTTCACTCACCTGGCTGCCTTCCTCCTGGGTTATCTCCATGTCTGTTCTTAAAGGTGGCATTTTCAGCTTGACACTTTCACAAAAGTAGGAGAATCCTTTTTGTCCAGATTAGCTGTATGTTGTGTGGGAAAGTTGTTGGCAATCTGTCCTCTCCCAGTGAGGCCTCTAAGGGATTTCTAGTAAGGCACTCCTCCACCCCCTGAAGTTTTTTCCTCCCCAGATTGTTATAACTCTCCGATGCAATGTGCTTTCATTTTTTTCTTCCAAATTTAGATGTACCTCACTATATTCAATAGATGTTATTGAAAAACTATGTATGTATATATACAACTATATGCATGCTATAAATATGTTGATTTGGACAAATATTATTTTGGGTAATATTTTGAAAACATCAGGAATTTTATTTAAATCTGCAATAATATAAGAAATACCTGTATGTTATGAATATTGGAAAACATACATTTATTTTTTATACCTTGGGTTTTCATAAACATAGCACATCTGTATTTTGTTTAGATTTTTGTGTTGACTGGTAAAAAAGTTGTTTCTCCCCTTCTAGCACTATAGAAATAATTTTTAAGAAAGCTCAAGGTAGCTATTTTCTGACCAGGAATTGACATTCGCAGTTGAGTTTCTAGATTGCCACAGAAATCTGTTTTCATGTATGATCGAATGTTAATCTGTGTAGGACAGTTAGACTCTTCAGTTTTGCCAAGATGGGACATCTGGTGTCCTTGGGCCTCAAGGCAGCGCAGTGTGGAGAATACAAGGAAGCCAGAATGCACTTCCCAGAAAACCTAGTTACAGAAGCTGTAAGGCTGAGCCCTGAGGACAGTGGCCAACAATCAAAACGACAGTGCCAGAAGAGCCCAGAAAACTCTGACTTGATCCAGGATGGCATTGAGACTAAGGGAATCTTCTGGTCTGGTTGGATGGGCCTTTGAGAAAGGGTTTGCTGACAGTGAAAGATAAAAAATCCGAACCGGGTGATTACACCTTGGTTTTGAGTCATCCGTAAAGTGTGGGCAATATTTCAGGCTATAAATAGAGATATAAGGAATAAGAGAGAAGAGGGGCGGGCAAGGGCAAGACAGGCTATGGACTGTGTTAAGGGTTGAACTGTAGTCCCATTAAGGGAATGGACACACAAGGAGTAAAAGCCGAAGCCCAGATATGGGGCCCAGGCACTTGAGGTGGGACTGGGGAACAGCTGTGGCTTTGTAGCCCTTTTTCTACCCCTACACCCCTCCTCTCAGCATGCCAGTTACCTGGACACATGGCACACAGGGGCAGCTCTGGACCTTCCCTGCTGGTGGGGACAGAGCTCCCACTCTGATAATGATTTTCTGGAGAGGCAGAGGCAGCTCGACCTACAAAATGGAGACAGAACTTGTAATTGAGCCAAGCTGGGAAAGGCAGATGTTGACAGAATAAATGTGTTAAGAGTAATCATTTAAAGTTTCAACTCTGACTCCTTTTTATTTCTTGGTAACTTTTCATTTTGATACAATTTTAAATATACTCAGAAAAGTTGCAAGAATAATATAAATAATTCTCCTAGACTCTTTACTCTCATTCTACCAATTGTTTACGTTTTGCCCTATTCGCTTTATTGGTCTTTCTCTTTTATTTTTATTTTTTTTAATCATTTGTAAATTGAGACATTGTTCTCTTTTATCCCTAAATATTAAATATTTCAGTGCGTATTTTCTTAGAACAAGGACGTTTTCTTATATAACCACAAAGCAGTTACCAAAATCGTAAATCTGGCTCCTTTAATACTAATAATATTCAAATCCTGTCCATAAGATTTTATAATTTCTGTTCTATTATTTTTGAACTGTCAGAGATTGAAATTTAATTAAAATTCTTTTTTCTTCTGACAGTGTTGAGGGAGGGAGCACACACAACACTTTTTTCTTCAAATGTATTACATGGGGAGCCTTTGCCAAGTTTACAAAAATACAGTTGGCAGTCAATGGAATTACAACATAATGGTACCAATTAGATAAAGCCATCAAAGAGATCAAAGAACTTTTCTGAGTAATATGCTTGCAAATTCGTTTGCCTTGGAATTAAATTTTTATAGAGCTATCTCATTTTCAAGAATAACACTGAAATCACCACTTGATAAGATCCACGTATATGATCTTTATCTTTTTGCCTTAAATGCATGCAAGATCTTTTGATGATGCAAATTCAATGTATTTTCCAGATTTCCTCCAATTGGGTTAAATGGGAATATAGCAAAAAAAAAAAAAAAAAAAAGTGATGTCTAACAAGAAAGCAATGGTGAAATATGTTCTCATAGCAAAAGCTATCCAAGATATATTATTAGAGAGCGATTTAAAAAGGGTGAAACGTCATATACCATGTGATCCCTTTGGTTTAGGGCCAATTGAGATTATATGTTGGTGTGTGCATAGAAACATTTTGGAAGTTACAGAAAAATGAGTGTTGGCAATGGTTAACTTGGCAGTTAAGACTAGGTAGGTAGGATAGTCAGGGGAGAGAATTACTTATTTTATTTTCTACACCTTGTAGTTTAAATGTGTTATGTGCTTTTATTTATTTTATAGTAATTAAAATTGTTATAGTAGAGTGGAAGGGTAGAGGGTGGAAGGGGAGACACACACACACACACACACACACACACACACACACACACACACACACAGAGAAGAGTAGTTAGAACAAAACCAAAAGGCAAACATTAAAGATGGTGTGACTTAGGAAGAAACAGAAATAGGCAGAATTAGGAAAAAAAAAAAGTAATATATAAAATAAATTGTTTTCTACCTTTCACTATTTATGAATGTCTGTCAATTTTTTCAGCAAGATTCATATTTAGGTCTCTTATAACTAAATTTTCACAAATGAGTATATTTTGGTGCTAATTCTGGTGGAGCAGACTGGCTGCTCTAGCCCTCTGTACTTCCTTTTAAATTGCAAAATTGATTAGTATTCATAGATTTTGATGCGTTAAATTTAGGTTTTGTTTTTATCAGCATCAACTGATCTTCATGCTTCTCCCGTCCCTTCTCTGAAAGCATGAAGCTATTCATAAAGAGCAAACAAACATCACAGAGATATTTGACTATGTACATCATATGATTTCAAATAGCTTCTTTCATCCTATCTCTAAATCATTAGATTTATTTTTGTAGATCTTCATGCATTAGGCTTATTTTTCTTTCAAGCATCAGTTTTTTTTTAAGTGGAAATGTGCCACTGGCAGAATCAGCATGAGAAGAAATCATGGTATAGAGGGAGTGGGAACCAATATTCATTGCCTGGGTTGTGAAGAGCATTACATGGGTTATCTCATTCAGTCCTTCCATCAGCCATGATGGGTACATGGTAATATTTCTGGTTTATTATTGAAGAACCTGAACCTCAGAGTGGTCAAGAAATTCTTTCACTTATTCATTCACTCAACAAATATTCGTTGAAAGTCTGCTATGTCCCAGGCCCTGTGCTAAGTTTTAGGTATGCAGTGGGAGAATGTAGATGTGGTCTCTGCCCTCTACAGAGGAGAAAGTGCAACAGAGGAGGAATGCATTGAACCAGCACACGCTCTCATACAGTACATAGCCACACATTATCTGGGCACACCGATGGCAAAGACATGATGCTGGGAGAAAGAACAACAAGATACATAAACTGGATGCTCAGGGAAGGCCACTCTGAGGAAGCCTTGTATAAGCATAGAAATTGGCTAGTCACATGGTAGGAAGCACATTCCAGGCAGCGGGAAGCTCAGTGTGCTCAAGGATCTGAAAGGGGCCAGCGGTTGGAGACAAGTGACCAGGGGAAGAGTGTGGGAACTAGGGCTGGAGGCCTAGGAGGGAGGCAGTTCATGTGAAGGCTTGCAAATCTTGTTAGCATCAGCAAAAGTTTGCAGAACTGGATGGAGCTCACATTTGCCTGTATCTTAAAGCTTGTATCCCCTCAACATTTCATCCTTGCCCTCTCTCATGCCCCACCCCCTCTGACACTCAGCACTATAGTGTTCTCTTTCATTCTGTTTTCCAAGATGGCTAAAGCACCACTTTCATTATTACCACTGCCTAGTGTTTATGCTGGGAGAAGAGGGGCCTAGTCTGTTATCTGATGATACAAAGGGGAATTAGAAAGTATGGGGCTTGAGCGAGGCCCCTAAGAATACACTGAAGGGAAAACAGTTTATATTATCTAGAGTGAAGAGATGATAGAAACCAGGAACCACTCAAAGGACTTAAGGGGTACAATATCTCACAATGAACAGAAGCTTCCAAAAACACACAGAGCTATATTATCATAATTCCCCAGATATATGCAGTAGGTATACATCTTGGAGTAGAAATAATAGAAATGATGATGCAGGGAGATGGAGAGTAGGCATAATGTATGTGGTCAGAAAAGCTGTAGAAGTTTGCAATGAATTGAAATAGAGAGTCTCCAGAAGTCAAGGAAGGTTGAACTAAGAAGTAGCCTTCTGCAGACTGTTGAGTTCCATCAACATACAAAACAAATAAAGCCAGTGCCCTTGTGTAGTTTCCATTCTAGTGTCCCATGTGTGTGAATATAGCAAGAGCTGGGGTACTGGATGCCTGCTGGGGTTACAGGGTATGATTGGTGTTAAGACGGCAGGACAGGTGAGTTATACACGGATGCTTCTAGGGGAAACTCAACCAGAGAATAACTGGAGAGATGCATAGTACCCATGGCTCCGTGGTTTCAGAGTTTGAGGGACCAAGCCAGAAACTAAAGCGATGTCTCTAAAGTGGGAAATTCAGGTATCTATTTGGGCCAGGAAAGTCTTCCTACCCCCCATCTTAGTTCCTTCGGGCTGCTACAACAGAACACCACAGACTGGGAGGCTTATAAACAACAGAAATTTATTCCCCCCAGTTCTGGAGGCCGGACATCTGAAATCAGGGTGCCAGCGAGGTCAGGCGAAGGCCCTTTTGCAGGTCCCTGATTTCTTGTATCCTCACATGGCAAAAGGAGCTAGGGTAGCTCAGTGGGGCCTCTGATAAGAGCACTGACCCCATCCAAGAGGGTTCCACCATCATGACTTAAGCGCCTCCCGAAGGCTCCTGGGGTGTTAGGATTTCAACATATCAATTCGGGGCTGAGGTGGACACATTCAGACCATAGCCACCCCTCAATCACTCCTTGATCCCCTCCTGTTCTGCCTACTACCCTTCGTGCAGCACATTGTAGAGCAAGAAAACAAAAACAACATGTTGGTAGGTTTGCTCTAATGGGATGATAGTCATGGGCTATAACTTTCTGTGAAATGATTGTTTTGAGTTTTTAAATGATTCATGCTTCTTAACTCTGTATTATTGATATTTATGCTCTTTTTTGGAATGTGTATGTTTCCATAATTTGTATTACTGATATAATAACTGGGCTTGGTCATTTTAATTCAGAATAACTATACTTAATATCCATTCATTCTTCGAAGACTGATATGGTTAAATAAAATGTCAGTCAGCTTTTTTTCTGTAAACAAGGAAGCAGTGGCTACTTTTTTTCAATGTTCACAGTCACATTTATACGTTAGACTGTAGTAAGTTCAGGCTTAGCAAAAAGAGAGGTGTGAGGATTTACTGTGCAATAACTGCTCCATAGCAAATTATTTTATGACTCTCAATTAAGTAATATTGACCTAGTGTGTATGTGTCTTGCTCTCACTTTGAGTTTTCCTAAGAGCAGCTCACGGCTAATTTGATTAATCCAATATGCAGAGTGTGCATTAACTTAAATTATAATTATTCCAGAGAGCCCCTTGAAATCTCTGAACCTTTTCGACATATTAAAAGTACAGATGTACTAAATGTGCTTCAACAAGAAATCTGAGTCTTTAATATCATTAAGTGTAGGTAGTTCAGCCTCTAGGAGTGAAGTGGCTTTAGCATCCTCTATGCTAGTCCTTCCTTCTTCCTCTTTCCCAGTTCAGGCCTTTTTGAGGGGCCACATCCAGGCCTTCTCTCGTCTTAAGGGCTTATGCCTTCCTTGTTTTCCCACATCAAAACCATTCTCTACTTGGCAGCTAGAATGATCCTTTAAAAACACCTGTATGTCCTTGTCATTTCTCCACTTAACCTGCTTCCTGTTGTGCTTGGATCCTCATCATGACCTGCAAGGCCTTACCTGTCAGGCACCTGCACTGCTCAGACGTCACCACTTTCTGTCTCCCCACCCCTCGCCCTGACTCTTCTGCCAGACTGGCCTCTTTTGTCTCTTAATGCCACTAGTTTTCCCTCCCCACCTGGAATGATGGTTCTCCCTATCCCTTGCCCCAAGCCTCTTCAGCCTCAGGTTCCATGTCATCACCCTGATTCCCAAATCTGAATTTGCTTCACTCCACACCCAGCCCCATTTTCAATGTGCCCCGTAGTTTTTCCCTTTCAAGCCCCTGGCAAAACTGCGCTGAGATAATTGTTTGTATAGTCATGTGGGAATGGCCGTCCCCCTCCTCACTAGATGCCAGGACTATAAGGACCCTGTCGTGAGGACCCCACTGTGCCTCCCTTGTCATCATGACTAAGCGAATGTGTATTTATCCTCCTGTTCCTTCAGGGTTAATCTGACTAACCTCTATTGTAAGTCAGACTGAATGAGAGCTGGCCGAGCTATTGCTCCTCTATTTCCATAGGAAATAATCACGCCCTCATCTGAGGGTGCTTTAGGGTCCTGTACCTTCACAGGCCAGTAGGAGAGAGAATTTCAAACAGGTGGCTTTTTCAGAGACTTTATCTGCTTACTTGCAGCGTCATCCCACTCAGGCTTTATTCTAGGATTCTCAGACAATTTAGGTTTGGAAAACTTCCTCCATTAGCTATAGTTGTGATTATCACATTCCTAACTACAGCTCTTGCTTGTTGGTCATGAATTAAAAATGGCCAGGAGCTGGCAAGCAGAATTTTGCCTCCATTTAGAACTATCTGTAATAGGGCCAAGGGATGTGATTAAACGTCTTTGAAGAAGTGGTGATGGAAGTTCTTTGTGCCCCATTATGCCAGCACTATAAAAATCAAGAAATAAAGAAACATTTATCTTGGCATAAGGGGTAAACCTGGTCTAGCCAGTGATCTGCTGTGAGAAAAGCAACAGATATGGCTTTAAACGGTAAACAGAAAAATTCTGCTTAAATTTCTGGTGGAAAGCATGGAGCAACCACCAAGGTGAGGGGAGCCAGGGCAAAATCCAGCTCTGTTCCAGAGCCTTGAGCCCCAGCGTAGGGCTGCTCCCACCCAGAGAAGGGGGTACCTCTCTCTAATTTGCACAAAGGCTTCATACGGCCCAGGAGCCAGAATACAAACTTTCCATTTACTACTACTGCTTTCCTTTTCCTCTTCTGTTCTTCACATATTTAAGAATTGTCTAGCTCTCTGAGATTTTAGAGCAATGTGTCATGTCCATTTTCACATCATATATTACACGTCATACAGAAGTTGTGAAAGAATTCTTGCCAAGAAACAGAGGGACCTAAACTTTACACCCCTATTCTAATCTATTCTATCTCATAATTGTGATGCTTTCACAGAAAGTATAGGCAAGCTGTTTACCATTACATCTTGTGGACTCAGCTTTAATACTTTGAGAGAACCTAGTAAAGATGTAATGAATGGGGCTTTGTGACAAGACATAGCCCCATCCCCTGGAACAGTCCTCTCTATTCTTCCCCAACCCTGGGGAAGAATAATGAGCTCTCATTAGTATGTCCCTGTTCTGAGGACACAGCCCCACCCAAATGTGTTTGCACCAATGCTGTCAATCATCCTCATGGCTTCCTGTTTTTAATGCTTTTGTAGCTCTGATATCCCAGCCTAAGGATACTATTTATGCTTTCCCTGCAACCTGATGATCTCCTAGGCCGAAGCGGGTTCCAGGGGAGACAGTTGCTGGGAAGGGGTATGACCAAAGCTCAGGTATATTCCTGGCTGCTGCTGGCTAGGCAGGAATGTGGTGACAGTTGTGTGCCATGCTGGCTTCATTAGTAGAGGCTCTTGCTGGTAGCTTGGATGGGCCTTGGCAGTGGGCAACAACTTGGAGAACATCCAGAAAAGGCCTCACAGTGTGTCAGGAAGACCTTGACCTCCAGGGTGGGGAGTCCCATCCCACTAGGACCCTTTCTTCTCTTGTAATAGAGGGTCCAGTTAGGGTTCAAGCTGCCAGCTTTCCTTCATTCTCTGCAATTCCTGCTTTGCAAACTGAGAATGGCCTTTCAGAATGTGACACATCTCTAGAAGGCCTCCTCTCACAGCAGATGCCACTCAACTTTTGTATTCTGGCTCCTGGGCCGTATGAAGCCTTTGTGCAAATTAGAGAGAGGTACCCCCTTCTCTGGGTGGGAGCAGCCCTACGCTGGGGCTCAAGGCTCTGGGACAGAGCTGGATTTTGCCCTGGCTCCCCTCACCTTGGTGGTTGCTCCATTCTTTCCACTAGCCTTCCTCACTGGTCTTGGGGAGAGCAACGAATTGACCGAGAGATGGGCCAGCTTTTAACCTCTCTACGACTGTCATCTTTTTCCTCTTCTCAGAAAATATTAGCCTAGCTGGTAGCACATCTCCACCTCAATTTAAGGACAGGCATCTGGACTCCTGGGCCTGAGGACATATTTCCTCTCCTCTACTCTAGTCCCTGCAACACTCATACTGCCTTCTCCTCTTCCCTCTGAGCCATAGGCACTGACTTTGCTTCACAAACTGGCCAACTGTCATTTACAGATTAATTTTTTTTTTAAAGAATTCTGTTAATAAAAAACAGTTCTGATGGCTAAAAGGCTTTATTTATTTCTCTTAAATTATTTCTGGACTTAGTCTCTTGTATTCTTCCTTTTTCTTCTTCCTGTTTTATTGTGTGGATATAAAAACTATTTAAGAAAGTCTATTATTTAAATTCTTATTTCTCCACAGTCCCATTTAACAGACAGGCCAGTAGATGTATTTTGGGTCCTCATATTGAAAGTGTTATCAACAGCCTCAGTAATGTGGATTTGTCATGAGAGAATGTTCATTCCTAAAGCTGAAGACTCTGTTTGGGAAATCTCATCAAATATACTGTGATAGCTTGATTAATCCTTGATTTATTATTATTATCATTAATCAGTGATGATGTATGAAGTGCCTAATATGTACTGGACACTTTTATAGGTTTTATTTCTCATCCTCCCAATGGTCCCAAAAGATGGGTGTTATTATCTCAGGTTCCTTAGCTAGGAAACTGAGGTAATAAACTTACTCAAGTTCACACAGGTAGCATGTGGTGGAATTAGAACTAAAACTCCATTCTTGTGTGATGCCAGTGTCTGCACGCTTTCCATAACATCAGAGGTTCTTGGTTTTTCCCACTGAAGTTCCCCGAATGCAGATGAAATCAATACATTATGCCTGGGATCTAGGCCCTTTGTAGCTAGACATGGCCAGCAGCAAACTCAAAATTTCTTTGAAGTCTCATGCTTTAATCTTTAAAATTTATGCAAATTTAGCTTTCTACTCCATAATATAAAAGTATAAAGATAATCCTCTAAACTACTTGACATAGAATAAAATTTAAGCTCTAGGAAAAAGTCCTGTTAACCCCTCTCACATCCCCACCTGCTCTGCTGGAGGCCACATCGGCGGGGGGGCTGCACACTTCGGTTTGAGAAGGTCAGCCTTGCACTGTGGTGCATCTCAGTTAAAATCTTACTACCTGTTTTTGATAAACTTTTCATGTGTGGAGCAACCTGTCACTTGGCCAATCCACAACCACAGAAGTCTTCCTGATAGAGAATAGAGTCCCTAATACTTCCTAGACAAATCCTAAATTGGTCTTTGCTCATTCTTCATGGAACTCTTTGAATGACCTCTTTCTGGCTGGAGGTTTAGAGACTATTTAATCTGCGGTTTGTAAACTTTTATTTTTTTAGAAGCAAATGTCATCTTTCAAATGAAATTGCTCTTAGAATTCTAATCTACAGAACAGATAAGAATGAAGACACGCTAGTTGCCATAGGGGCTGAAGGCTTTGTTTGCATGGTGCCCTGGTCTGAGGGACTTAGCGTTCTGCAGAACAAGGTTTGAAAGCCCTGGATCAGATTCAGAGCACCCATTTTATAGATGAGAAGACTGAGGTCAGAGAACTTGGAGGACATGATTGAAGTGACCCAGATAGTTAGTGACAAAACCAGGAATAGTTCCTGAGAGCAAAGCCTGCCAAACTCTTCTGAGACCCTTGAAGTCTCTTGTAGTTTTCTTGCCCTATGAATAACTGATTTCCTAACTGCACTCAGAGGCCCTGGAGTGCCAGGGAGTGAGACTGTTGAGGAGTCCTTCAACCAGAGGCACTCCATGGTGTGGATCAGGGTCTGTGGCAGTTAAAGCTCTTTCCCAGAGCATACGGTGATTTAAAAACGATTGAGTGAGGCCACTTAAGCTATTGGGGTGTCAGAGTGTGTTGGGATCCAGAGAAAGGATTTGCAGGGGGGGCATCAACCAGGGCCCCAAAGAGGATGTTGTCAAGGCACTCAGCCAGGCCACCGCACACTCCGGCAGCTGGGGTGTGGGAAGTGTGTAGAGGTGACATTGAGTAACCACCATAAACAGGTGCTGGGTCACCCCTGAAAAACTGCTGACTTAAGCTAGCCGTATGCTGTCTTTCATGTGGGGGCCTTATTAAGCTTGGCTTTGGTTCATTCCCTTTAGTTGTATTCTGTTTCTCAGAAAGCTTGAAGTGGTTTTTAAACTTCTATGAAGATGTGAACTGCTCCACAACCTAGATTTATTAATACAGTCATCTCTTATTTTTCGGTTTATCGCTTCAGTGCCAAAACGCCCTGTTATAATGTAGCCCCATCCCTGTCTGCTCTCTCCAAGCCCGTTTTGTTCTGAGGCCAGTATAATGTCATGCCGAGAAATGTGTTTAATCAGTGCTCTCTCGTGAGGAAGAAGAGTAGATGGTGTCATAAGAAGAGCCTCAGAATTGGGAAGTTATCAAAGGAAATGTCAGGAATTCAAGATAGATTGGTCCTGTGGGTATATATGAGTGATTAGTTAACTCAGAGGCAAGAAAATCATGATTTTTTAATGTTTGCGTGCAGGTGTTAGTATAGTTGCCTTGGAATGAGAACAAAAAGGATTAAAAAATAAAAGCTAGTTTCATCTTGACTAGAAGGCTCTTTTGAGAAATGATCAATGTTACATTACAAACACCATTTAAATCTACCAAATGGGCCAGATGGTTGCTCGAATATTGCATGTTGCCAGCTGCCCATTGCTACAGATGAAATCTTCTTTGCTGACGTTTGTGTAACCCACAAACACATTATAGAGTGTTGATTCTTTTGATGCTGTTTAATATTTATGTGTCATCATAATTATAAACCATAAATATACATGACACCATGCAATAAATAAAATTGCTCAGCTTTCATTCTGAAAGGGGAGGGGAGTATATTTATCACCTTAGAAGAGAGGATTCTAATATTCATTTTCCAATTTTCATAAATGCCACTCCTCTCATTGGATGCTCTAGATTGCTTTATGTTCACCAAGCCTTATCCGTTCAAAATAGCACAGACACTGGGGGCTAAAATGTATTGCTGAGCCCCAGGTTTTAAAGCTTGCCTGGACCAAAAGTCGGGGGGATAAAATTCAGGGGAATCCAAGTAGTTCTAAATGAAGCAAGACTCTTCTATGTAAAAACATACCAGAAGTTCTTTGGAGGTCACATAACGGGCAGGTGTACGATGTAAAAGCAAGTGGGTAAATGGAAGCAAATCAGCTTCTTTCAAAACAGACATTTTCTAGAGATGTATTTCTTTTTTGCTTTGAAAGAAAGCTGATTCACTGCCATTCACCTATTTATTTGTATCTGCATCTATGAAAACCAAGTGTCTTTTCCCTCTACAAAAGCCTGAACGTGTGTTTGTGGGAGTGGGAAGCAGGGCAAGAGGTGGAGGAAGGGTAAAAGCCCACACAATTCGGTTCATCAATCACAAATACATAAATGAACTTGCTGAGATCAAACCCCCTTCCTGCGTGGGAGGGACATTCAGTCTTATCCAAGAAGACCTCTTTAGAACACAGCATCTTTATTTTAGCCCACAGACCCCAGAGAGCACGTTTCGTGGCTCTATAAATACAAGACTCAGATGCTTTCTGACACCCAGCGTTTCTGCTTTTTAACATGTAAATAAATGAATGCTCCAAGTGAGTAAATATCTGTGCATTGAGTTTACAATCTTGTCTTTCAGAAATATCGACAGTACATGGCAGGACTTCTGGCTCCTCCTTATGGTGTTATGGAAACGGGTTCTAACAATGACAGTAAGTGAAAAATACGAGCATTTTGTATCAAAATTTGTCGTGTGGTGTGTGCTTTCATGTGATGAAAAATATGCCCTACACCAGCTTGACAGAATGAGTTTCCAGACTCTTGTGGATAAACAGACTTCCAGCTCACATGGGTTATTTTAAAAAATTGTTAATATAATATTATTTTGTAGTTTTAGCTGATGGAGTGAGGTATGCTTTGGTGCCAGTTGGAACTTAAGCATACTTGAAATGCGTTCTTGGAATCTCTTCATTTTGTAGTGAAATCCAGTGTTGTTTCTGTGCTCTTTTAAAGAAGGAATTCATGAACTGTTTGTTTCGATCATATCTATCTAGACACCTGAGAGCCTCACCTCTTGCTTATTTTGATGTTATTGATTAAGTTGAGAAGCAGCATGAGTCATTATTCTTCTTAAATCATGGCCTCTCTAAACTCCAAGTCTTTTATAAGAGACCAGTCTCTATCTGATCATAAAAGGAAAGAAGTTTTTCTCCATGATACTCTTCCTAGTGGGTGCCCACTAGACTCAAAGAAACCCTGTGTCCTGAGTCTGTCTGTTCATGCATGTTGGAAGCATCTGTTTAGCACTCGTTACCGTCTCTGGGAGATGCTCGTTGCATCTCTGAGACCCCTTATTTGGCTCTTGCATATTTACATGTGACAAGGTACCAAGAACTGGGGTTTTTGAAGCGGTAGCACTTTAACTAGACACACTGATGGAGCAGGCAGCACTTTCATTCCAAGCATCTTCAGAGCCTGAGGGTCACCCTTCAAATCCTCTTCCTAGCTCCTGGAGTCCTCACTTTTACTCCCAGACTTGTCATTCTCTGTAGGTGATCCTCTTCCCCACTTGACCAAGATCTTAAGTGAGCTTCCTCACTTTCCTTCCCCGCTGGTTCACAATTTCTGTGCAGCCCCTGCCCTCTCTCTCTCCCTCTGTTTTCCTTCTGTCCCAGGGGAGGAGGGCAGGTCTCTCCTCCCATTCCCTCCCCTCCCTTCCCCTCCCCTTCCCTCCCCTGTTGTTGATTTTTCTCTCCTGGCTGATCTAGAGATGACTGGCTCATGAGGAGTACCTGAGTTGAAATCCTAGCTGTGCTGTCTCCTAGCTGTGTGACCTTGGGCAAAGCACTCAGGCTCTCTGTTCCTCAGTTTCCTCACAGGATTGTTGTGAATATTGAATGAAGCAAAACATGTCAAAGTGTTTAGAAGAGTTACAAGCATGTAAGAAACACCCAAATGATGTTAGCTATTACTTCCTCACCATAGTCACTCTTTAACCCCTTAAAGTCTGGCTTCTTCCCCATACTTGCTGACTCAAACCACTCTGCAGGTTTGGTGACCAACCAATAACCAGATTCAGTCGTTACTGTTCCCCACTCTCTCTGAATTGAATAAGATTTGTCATACTCAAACTTCATTCTCCCTTGGTCCCAGGCTCCACTGCATTATCCTGGTTTTCTTGTATCTCTTTGACCATTTGTCTCTTCCTCTCATTCAAAAGTTGGGTATTACTCTTCAAACAGCCTTGGCTGTTTTTCTCTATATATACTTTCCCTTTGATTGTTGCATTCTTTCTTGCAATTGATATTAATACTTCCTGAACCAATACCTTTGATTCCTTAAAAGGGCAGCCTAGCTTTCCAAAAGACTGCTGGTTCTCTTTCCTTTCAGATGTCCTGCTGGCTTCTTAAACTCAAAATGTCAGTATCAGAACACATCCTGATTCCCACAAAACTGATCCTTCCTCCTGAAAGTTCATTTCCATTCATAACCCCACTCCTCTCCTCCCATACACCAGGCTCTAAACCGCAACCGTTTTGGAGTCCTCTTTTCTCTCACCTCTACCCACTGAGGTTAATCACTTGTCCATCCTTTGCTTCTTCCTTTGTTATGTACCCTCCACAGTCACCTGGCTGAGGGCCTCATCACTCTTCATCTGAAGGCAAAAATAACTCAACTGGCTCTGAACCATCAGTATCTCAGCCTCGCTCTACCCTACAGCTGACTTACACAGAACTTTTTTAAGTTTATTTTTTGTTGTCAAAAATTTCAGCCATACAGAATGATACAGTTAATACCCATGTTTTCATCACTTAGATTTCATTAATACTATATTTTAATATCTAAATAGGGTTTGTTAATTAACTTAATATGTTTTAAAATTAATATGTGCTATATTTTTTCTTTTAATCATATACATATATTTTACCCCAAATGCTTCAACAGGTATTTTTTAAAATAAAAACTTTTCCATGTATAACCTCAACACCATTATCATATCTAATAACTGGTATGGTTTTCTTTAATAACATCTACTACCTAGTCCATATTCAGATTTCCCCAACTGAATATCTCATGGTAGCTCATTTCTCAAACTGGAATTCAATCAAGGATCATGCCATTGCATCTGGTTTTTTATGTCTTAAATGTCTATTAATCATGAACAGTCCTTTCCCTCCTTTCTTTCTGATTATATTACTCTGATGCTCAAAAAATTTTAATCATTATACATTGCCTGCTATAGAAGATGAAATACCAAAACTGCTACTGCCTTAGCCCAACTTTCAAGTTCCTGCATGGCCCCAAATCTCCTTTTCAGCATTATTTCTCCAGAGAGACCCTAATTTCCAGCCACTCTATTATGGCGATTTATGTAACTGTGCATTTACCTTAAGCCTCCTAGAAAGTAATATCCCTGTATCATCCTCATCTGTTATACCCCTGTATTTCCTCATTCAATCAACGCTAGTCCTTTCAAATGGTTGTTGGTGAGATGGATAGATGGATGAATGGCTGGCTGGCTGGCTGGCTGGCTGGCTGGATTCATAGATGGGTGGGTGGATGGATTCAAGATGTGGTCAGAGTGCTGACATCAGACCACCCTTACTCTTTCTGGCAGATCTTGGAAATGATAGCCAACATGCCCATTAATATTCTCTGTTTGAGAGGACAACCCTTTCTGTCTCCCTGCTTTTTAGTATATGTGCTGCCGAAGCACGCACAACTGTCTCCCTGCTTTCTGCGGAGGTTTATATCCTGGTGCTATCCCAGTTTGGGAGCCAAAGTTTGGTCGGGGAATCTTCCATTCTTATCCCTCCTGTGTACTGTACTGCTGCCCATTAGGATGGGCACTCAATTCTTCTAATGCCGATATTTTAAATTATTGTAGCTCCTTATTAAACACAAAATGTCCTATTTATTCAGATTTTGGATATACTATATTTTTACATTGCAAACCACCTCACACTGCCTCAGTTGTTCGAAGCTAGGTATAAGTCACGCATAAAAACCACCCATGCTTTTCTGTCTCCTCAAGATAAGGCCACTTGTGCCCACTGTACTGGGAGCATTAAGCTCTGCTTAATTCTAGTAGGGACATTCTAGTATGGCCCTTACCGTGTCCCTTACCGTGTCCATCAGAGTCACAACTCCAAAGGAAGTGCAAAGGACCAGGACCTGCCTGTAGTGGGTGCTCATGAAATGTCTGTAAATGAATAAACAAATGGATGAATGTTTAACTTTTTTTGCTAAGAAAACTGAGACATCCCTGGAAACAGCCGTCACCTTGCTCAGATCTGACTTGAAGACAGCAGGAGTTTGCTCTGCTCCAAATGGAAGTTGTGTTCTGGAAGTTTTTATGTGCAACCTGCCCCTAGGTTTAGATCATCGGAGCTGTGTGAGGTGGTTTGAAATGTAGAAACACAAATGTGCAACTTAAGAGTTGATGTGTCTGTCTAAAATTTTGAGTGCTCTGGTGCTCAACACAGAATTAGTTACATGGCGTAAATGAATCAGGGATAAATTTTATCTCTGGGAAAGTAAAGCATATGGTAGAAAGCAAAATCAGCATGATATTTTGTTGTCTGGCACACAGCCCTGCTCCTGATTCATTGATTTATTTATGTTACAGATTCTGATAGATGCTGCTGCTTTTCTAAGCAGCATTATGTAGG
>NW_011888783.1:16988510-16995256 GCF_000151845.1 Pteropus vampyrus | reverse complement strand
ACATTCCCTGCTATAGAAGATGAAATACCAAAACTGCTACTGCCTTAGCCCAACTTTCAAGTTCCTGCATGGCCCCAAATCTCCTTTTCAGCATTATTTCTCCAGAGAGACCCTAATTTCCAGCCACTCTATTATGGCGATTTATGTAACTGTGCATTTACCTTAAGCCTCCTAGAAAGTAATATCCCTGTATCATCCTCATCTGTTATACCCCTGTATTTCCTCATTCAATCAACGCTAGTCCTTTCAAATGGTTGTTGGTGAGATGGATAGATGGATGAATGGCTGGCTGGCTGGCTGGCTGGCTGGCTGGATTCATAGATGGGTGGGTGGATGGATTCAAGATGTGGTCAGAGTGCTGACATCAGACCACCCTTACTCTTTCTGGCAGATCTTGGAAATGATAGCCAACATGCCCATTTATATTCTCTGTTTGAGAGGACAACCCTTTCTGTCTCCCTGCTTTTTAGTATATGTGCTGCCGAAGCACGCACAACTGTCTCCCTGCTTTCTGCGGAGGTTTATATCCTGGTGCTATCCCAGTTTGGGAGCCAAAGTTTGGTCGGGGAATCTTCCATTCTTATCCCTCCTGTGTACTGTACTGCTGCCCATTAGGATGGGCACTCAATTCTTCTAATGCCGATATTTTAAATTATTGTAGCTCCTTATTAAACACAAAATGTCCTATTTATTCAGATTTTGGATATACTATATTTTTACATTGCAAACCACCTCACACTGCCTCAGTTGTTCGAAGCTAGGTATAAGTCACGCATAAAAACCACCCATGCTTTTCTGTCTCCTCAAGATAAGGCCACTTGTGCCCACTGTACTGGGAGCATTAAGCTCTGCTTAATTCTAGTAGGGACATTCTAGTATGGCCCTTACCGTGTCCCTTACCGTGTCCATCAGAGTCACAACTCCAAAGGAAGTGCAAAGGACCAGGACCTGCCTGTAGTGGGTGCTCATGAAATGTCTGTAAATGAATAAACAAATGGATGAATGTTTAACTTTTTTTGCTAAGAAAACTGAGACATCCCTGGAAACAGCCGTCACCTTGCTCAGATCTGACTTGAAGACAGCAGGAGTTTGCTCTGCTCCAAATGGAAGTTGTGTTCTGGAAGTTTTTATGTGCAACCTGCCCCTAGGTTTAGATCATCGGAGCTGTGTGAGGTGGTTTGAAATGTAGAAACACAAATGTGCAACTTAAGAGTTGATGTGTCTGTCTAAAATTTTGAGTGCTCTGGTGCTCAACACAGAATTAGTTACATGGCGTAAATGAATCAGGGATAAATTTTATCTCTGGGAAAGTAAAGCATATGGTAGAAAGCAAAATCAGCATGATATTTTGTTGTCTGGCACACAGCCCTGCTCCTGATTCATTGATTTATTTATGTTACAGATTCTGATAGATGCTGCTGCTTTTCTAAGCAGCATTATGTAGGTTTTTTTTTTGAAAATATCAAAATTTTACTTGGTTTGATTTAGCAAAAGATTTCATGTTGATCTTACAATTCATGGTCTCTCTCTTTCCCCTTTTCCTCTTCTAGGGATTCCTGACAAGGAGAACGTGAGTAGCTATTCTCTCTGCTTAGCTTCTAAAAACTGTCAAAAGGTAAAAAAGAATCATGGTAACCTTGCCAGCCAAGAGAGCTCTTTATCTACATTCAACAGAGCAATAAATATCATTCTAATCTCATTCTGCCATCTTTGATGGGTCACTTTGAAATACAAAGGGGAGAAGGTTGATTGCTCTGACATGGTCATCACATGTCCTTGACATTAAGTAGTCTAAAGAAAGATTATTCTAGGGGCAAACGGTATAATTGCTAAGTGTTTTCTTTTTCTCATGATGCATACATGGCAGTAGAACAAATAATTTATTTCACAACCTATAGAGAATTTGTTGTTTTTCCTTTTCCTGAAAAGGAATACAGAATATGAAATTCAGGGTCAAATGATAAATTTGCCTAATTACTCTAAGTACATTAAAGTCAATATTTCTCTTTGGAAGCCAAAAATAATTAATTCTTATAGCTGTTTAGGGAAAACAGGTGAGAGAGTTTAGGACAAATCTTTCTTATGAAACAGTATCAAGCATGAATTCTAAGGATGGTAGTAAGAGAGTGGCATCATCTTTGCATGTAAATAATAATATACTAATTATATAAACTAGTATCTAAATTTAGATAACAACATGAAAGATTTTCTGATGGAAGCAGTGCTCAGTGGCTCTCAGATATATCACCTACCATTGTGTTCCTTGATTGCTGTACCCAAGTGGCAATGTTACAGAATTGTCACCTTTTTCTTTCCCTGCTTTTGGTCCTTTGTCTGTGGGCTGGGATATTGTCTTAATTAAATTCAGATTATTTCTGTATTCCTTTTCAGAGTTTTGACTCTAGGTTTTTTAGTTTTCTTTCTTTTCATAATCTTGGTTTTAAAGGCCTGATTAGAAATTCTGGCCCACTGCTGTACCACACAAATTTGGGTTCAAGACTTACCAATGTCACTTCAAATGTCACACCAAAATTTTACCAAGCTCGGTTCAGCAAAGGATTTTAGTTTCACCCTTTAGGGCCTTGCACAAACTACTTAACCTCTCTAAATATCCCTGACTTGTCTTCAAAATGTGAATGTTAGTCCTGACTACCCTAAAAGGCCATTATGAATATTGAATGAGATAATCTGTGAAAAGCACAGAGATATTACAATAGAGCTCAGTAAATATTAGGACTATTATTGTAATTATTATTTTCTCAAGCCTTGGATCATTTTCTAGCTATCTTTACTCCTCTGAAAATGTCTTACCTTTTATAACGTAACTATCCCTTTGCCTTTCTGGCCCTTCTTAAAATACCTTTCCTCAGTGAACCTTTCTTTCCATTGGTCTTTTGCTATTAAAAAAAAATATCTTTGTTGTTGAGTAAAACTCTAGATCAGCAGGTTCATGGAGAGTCTAAAGCCATAGCCTTTAGAGTCTAAGGTGAACAAACTAATACTGCCACCATTTTGGACATGGATATCCCAAAGCACGCTAAAACAAAAAATATGCAGGTCATTAGCCAAGTGAAGGAGATGAAAGGGCTCCTCATCAAGGGACTGTCATCGATGTGGTGAGTGCACACAGAATGGCCAAACCCTAGGAAATCTAAACCGTCCCAAGCTTCAAAAGGAAGCTCTGTCTCTCTTAGGCCCCTGGTGACCTTTAGGTTGGACCTCCCTGCAGTGAGATGACAGGCACAATGTTCTGAGCAGAGAGTCTACCAGCTGTCATCATGCAGTTCACTTTGTGACAAAATAGGAATTTAAAGTTTGCAGAAAGTTAGATACAATGAGCTCTTAACACGATGCTGCCCTGACGGATTTAGGGGACTGGCCAGGCTGTCTCCCCAGTATTAGTTGTAGTATATGCTTATTTGCATTTGTTTGGGCCATTCTATGTCAAATCCTTTAGTAAACAGAAAAGCACGCTTTTTCTCGATCAGCAGATAGAGTGGATGTAATGCCACCCTGTGCTATTAAGAAACCTCTCCAATGCTATCAGTCAAAGTAAAGCAAATGAGATGAAAGACATTCATGAGCAGAGCTGAAGCTCTAGAAAGATAAAAAGAAGACTAAGAGCCTTAAGTGGTGTTAATTAAAGTTTTTCCTTTATAAAAGACAAGTTGCATTATAATGATTTCTTTTATCCTTTACCTTCTTTAACTACATGCTGGGCAATGTTATATTCTTTTTATATTTCTAAGTAGCAATAATATGACTGTGACTGAAATAAAAGCACTTAGACTGTTGTTTCAGTGTCCAAACAGAGTCTTCATGGAAGGAATATGTTCTACATTTCCAGCTCCTACTCTTGATTTTGTTAATCACCATGTTTAAGTTTTAATCAAATATGCAGACGTCAGTAAGTGGTGTTTTACCTACCTTGCCAGCTATATTTTATTTCCAGATCTAGGCTTACCTTGCATTAAAAGAACTTTCTACTCATAAATTGCACTTTCATAGAAACAAAGGGGCTGGCATTTAACTTACTGGATTATTTTACCTACTACTGACTGTGATTGATAGGGACATCATTTAACTTTAGGTACCACAAGGAATTGGCACATATAAAATAATTGATGAAAATATTCTTTAAATGACCATTGAGCCAATAAAGCAGTAGACTATTTTGGTAGGGTTGTGATTGTTTGGAGTATTGGTTTTACAAAGAAATTATTCTCTTTGATCTGTTTAAGTTATATATATATATATTTTTGGTCTTCTATATGTGCTATACCTGACTAACCGTGTTTAACAAAGAACCTAAAAAAATCACACTTAAAAGAAGGCTTTATAGTTGAATATTACGGATATCCTTGGAAGGAATGAGCCTGTCTATAATTTTTTTACTATTTATGTAGATTTTGTTGCTTATTATACTCCATTCTCTCAAGTCACCTTGAGAGGCAACTGTTATGCAGTTTTATAGTTTTAGAAATTTATAGTTTTCTTCCTCAATATGGAAGAAGCCAGAAAATAGACTCAGGAAGAGATTACAAAATAATCCCGCTTCTTGATTTGCAAATGTCTTGTTTCCAAAAGGATCATTTGAAGTCTTCATTTTTAAGGCAGTTATAGTATTGATAGTGTGATTAAGCAAGATTTTTGCTAAATATGAAAGAGTACTTTCCCAGTATAAAGCACTATCAATGCAGAGGTCAAAGGTTCCCCAAGCGCCAGAAGAACTGACGCTAGCAATTAATAATGAATAAACTCAGGGGTCTTGGAAAATGATTTGATAGGTCTCATTTTAAGAAGATAGCTTAAAGTTTCTCAAACTTTTAAAAATCACAGGTCATGTATATGAAGAATAACTTTTAGAAATTATTATATAAACATAAGGTTTTTAAATGGGAAATGGTAAGGAAATAATTTATACAGTTTGTGAAAATTCTCATTAAGAAGAGGGCAATAGAATAATAATAATAAGTAAATAACTATTAGGGTCAAAAGTTTAGGAATTTTAAGAATTTTTAGGGAATATAATAAAATTTATTTCTATTGTTGCTCTTTTTCAAAGTTAGAGAACACAAATTAGAATATTTCCCATGAATTAAACAACAATATCTTATTTTACCATTATAGACTGGCTATGCTTCTCTGGGCCAGATGAAGAAAAAGGAAATTGTGTATCCTGATACAAACGTAAAATATTAAAAAAACTTAGATGATCCCATAAAACCCTGTAAAACTTCTCAACTCCAGCTTTAGAACACCTACTGAATTCAGATCAACAGTTTTCTGCAGAACACAGTTTTTAAATCCTGCCTTAAAACATGACTGATACACATCCAGAGCTTATCAAGACATCTTGGGAAGAATTCAGTGGTTTGCCTAGCAGCCATTTCCTTCTGTTTTAGGGTAAGAATGGTTTCACTGGTTCTCTCACCACCCTGAAACAACACATACATAACAGGCCGAGGATGCAAAGCTCTACACAGGAGAGCAAACCAACCAAATGCTTAAGACTTAGAAAATACTGAGCCTGCTTGTTTTGTTTTTGAAGGACATATTGCTTATCGCCCAAGTGAAGATTAGATTTAGGGTGTTGCAGGCCCCCTTCTGCCCGCTGTGTAGTGTGTAAATACTCATTTCTGTAGCCGGCCTATTGGAACGCATAGCTCACTGAGCCAAGACTTACTTTGCTCCACCTCCTGGAGAGCCCCAGTGACTCAAAGTTGAAGGTGCCAAGGACAGCTTCGGCTCTCCGGTCTCTGAAGACATGTTTGTTTTTGTGTTTGTGAGTTATGCATTTTATAGGGCAGAATGCCCTTGCTGAATTTCTTTTTGCCTTTTATTCCATCTGTTCCTCTACTCTGTTGTAAAAGCTGATTGTACCATCTTTCTCTCTAGCTTCTTCAGTGGTATATTGATTGAATTTTTAAGATGACGTGTAGTTGTCCTTCATCTAAATAATAAGTAGTAAATGCAGGTAACACTCTGAAAACCTAATCTTGTGTTGTCAGTGAGACCCTGTGTTTGTTGCCTCTGAATGTTCTTGGCCACGTTCGCAGGACCAGTTACTTGCTGTGAGTTTGCTTGGCAAAAGGGCACATATTGAGGTGTATTTGGGTGGTGGCTTGTTAATATATTTTAGAATTATGTTTATAATATGACGAATTACATTTGGTGATTGTTTTAATGTTCTAAGTTAGCTTCCTCTAAATTTTTAAAATTTCTTTTATGGAATAGAACTTTTTAATGTTGCTGCCTGGCTGATGGTTTTCTAGGATTGCCACTGAGTTATACCACATAATCCTGCTTTGAATATGATCTCTCAATCTTTTCTGTAATCAGAATTTAATTTGGCCAAGTATCACAGAGAACCTGGGTAGCATTTAATAGTTAAAATCATAAAAATAAAAGAAAGGAGATCGCCCTGTCTCTCCAGCCAACAGCTTCTCTTCTGCTTTTACTTTAAAAAACAGCACAGCCTTGAGGTGAGGCTGCTCAGTTTTGGCTGTGCTGCTGAGAATGAGCTACACATCGGCAGGGACAAGGAATATAATGTCATGTTGATAGTGATGTACTATAGTGTTGATTCCAAAGTTATGAGAGAGCGTATCGTTGTCTTCAGAAATATTTTATCCTATGCTGAAGGCAATTATGTTCGTTACCTGTGCCTTTGGGCTGCCAGCACATTATCTCAACTGTGAGGATAAAATATATAGTATCATTTATGTTTGATGTATTTGAACTTT
>NW_011888783.1:16982745-16987155 GCF_000151845.1 Pteropus vampyrus | reverse complement strand
GTGAATCACTCAGCAAAACTTTCTATTGAATTGTGCCCTCAATTTCCTTTACCATTTGTCAAGGTCATTTTAAATTTCATTCCAATTTTCCTAAGTGCCAGCCACCCCCACCCAATTGGATAGCATTGTCAGATTTAATAAGAATGCTTTGATTCCATATTCAAGGCATTAATCAGCATGTTAAATCTAACAGTATTCAGCACATGACCCAACCTTCTGAATTTAATTGTTTGTGCTAATTTATTTGCATACATGATAAAATTACCCCATCCGGACATGAAAAAGAAACTTAAGAAAACGTATGAGAATACTGGGTAAAAAACACATGCTAAGTCATCAAATTCACTTCTTTCATGCTTGTCACTTACTTGTAATTTGGAAGAAAAGGAAGATGATAATTTTCTTTCTATCTTAGAAGACATAGTATGACTCATTCATTATTATAGTCCCTGTCCCCAGAAATGCATCATTTTCTGTCTCTGACACTTCGTAGCCAGCAGCATTAAACAAGTCACTTACCTCAATGAGTTTCCTCATTGATAGAATGATAATCCCCGAACTACACACTAAAAGGATTGTTGGGAGATCAGATAATGACCTTCCACAACTCGATTGGCACTATTCTCAAAAAATATTATATTAAGCTTCTCTGGAGCTTAATTCTAAATAAGATCAGACCCCGTCTGTAGCCTCAACCTAAGGACAATTTTCTAGCCTGAGAAATCACTGAGATTCACTGGTGGGTTCTGGTTCACATAAAGATTAGATCTGAAAAGCTTTATAAAGGTGCTCTTGCATCTTGTTAGGATTTGGTCCAGTTCTAAGTTCTGGGAAGACTTCAAGATGACAAATGGAAAGTCATTCATCTTAATGTCCATGTAAGTTGGCTCGGCCAGGAAAATGAAAAATTCCCAAGTCACATCAAGTGTTCTCTGGGTGCTGTAATTTGGTAACCCAATCCCAAACAAAGTGAGGAAACTATACCCAAAGTTGATTATTAGGATGAACCAGGGTAGAGAATCAGAGCAGGAGCATGAAGATAAGCTGGAGAAGTACCTGGCTTGTTTGGGAGCCCAGCTGAAAATCATGGAGGTTATCATGGCAGTATACCCTGGACTTTCTAGTTTTAGGGTATGTGAGGATTTTTAATATTATGTTTAACTAGTTCTCCTCTTAAAAGTGTCAAAGCATTGCAATGTACAACTGCCTAGTAAAGGAATTTGTAACATAAATGCAAAAATGGCTCTGTCATTCAACAAGATATTCTTTGAAATGAATGAAACAGGTAATGGTCCCTCCCTCCACCTACCTCCATCCTCCCACTTCCAAAGCTTAATATTTTTTACATGTTTTCTTCCTTTTTCTCTCTTTGGTGTCTGGTATAATTAAAAAACACTTGGGCTCCCTCTGGTGGCTATTCCAGTGTTCCTGCTGAAGTTTTAGTTACATGGAACAAAATGTTTGAATGAAAGCGGAAATATTAATAGTAAATGTTATTTTCTTTCATACGATGCCTGGTATTTGGGAACCTCCAAATAAGCCAAAATATTAAATTCATTCATTCATTCATTCATTCATTCATTTATATACCTTCCAATCTAACATGTTGTTGATACTTGGCTTTCTTAAGGGATATTTAGTCTGCAAGTCCATAGAAAGATATTTAGTTCCAATTCTGTAAGTCAAATAAATTTTCCCAAGAAATGATTCTAATTAGCGAGTTTTTTTGAATGCTTACTGTATTTTAAACCAGAGTTAAGTATTGTGGGAAACAATTTGTTACTCATCATTTAAAAAATATATGAACAGCTCTTCTTTAACAGATGGTAATGTTATGTTATTTCTTTTTCTCCTTTAAATCATATTCCCATTCTATTTCTTCCATAGAATTTTATCCTATTGTAATGATTTTTTCCCAGGCCCAGTTACTTTTTAATTGTGTCTGTGTATTCGTCAATATGTAGATTCAGCTACAATCACAAAGACCCAAATATAACAGCCTCTTTAATAAAATAGAAGATAATTTTCTTGTATGTTAACTGTCCAAATATGAGCTGTCTGGGTTTAATATGGTACCCCCATGTTGTAATGTATTTTTGTAATTAAGTCTCTTCTTGATCACCCTATTCTTATATACTTTCATGTATCAAAAATAAGTATATAAATTTAAAACTTAGCATTTTAAAATTTCTTATGACCATAAGTCTCTATTAAATTTTTTCTTCTGGATTGAGTTATGACAGTTAGTAGGAGTACACAGTTATCAAAACAAAATAAATATTTTATAGATTTTTATAAATAATTATTAAATATTAAAGTAAATTATTTTTGAAAATACGACATTGAGTGACATTAAAAATAAATGTGTTATCTATATGCAACAGGAGTTTCACATCAGTTCTATTCCTCTTCTTGGTAAGCACTGAAAAAGCTCACTCATTCACATAAATGAGCAAATGGGAATGGAAATAGTTTTGAATAGCAATGCCACTAAATTCTTTGACTCTTAGGCAGCTAGCGTGGTACCTCACGGAGAGCTAGAGACAATGATATAATGGCACTAGAGATGGTGGGGAGTAGAGATGGTGGGGAGTGTTGCCTTCTGGATAGATTTTGAAAACGGAGTTCATAGGATTTTCTGATGAGTTAAATGTGAGGCAAGAGAAGAAGAAAGGAGTCAAGGCAGACTTGATGGTTTCTGGCCTGACTACATGGAAGGGCGCAGCTGCCAACAACCAAGAAAGGGCAAGCTGAGGATAGTGAGTTTGGAGACCGAATTTGAAGGTCATTGAACTAGATATTATCCAGGAATGAAGTGTGATTAGACTTTTGTATTGTACTTTCTTGGTCTAGTCAATAAACATTAGATAGAGAGTGATAATGAGATTAGATATTGGGTATTTATACTGAGTAGCATGTGCCTGCAGCATGAGTAAAATTAGAATGTGTCTGAAAGAAACAAAAATAATGAGGCAAAAATCAGCAAGACTTTTATTAAGTTTGTCTCCTCCCTCTGTTATATTTTGTAGATTTTAAGACAATTTATTTTTAAGTAAACTCTATGTAAAACTGCTGATGTGACCTTTTGAATTAATAAAAAGTCGATTTATGGGTATTTCTAATACAAATAGTAAATGAATCAAGCTAACAAAGTGTTGCTTAATAGATATCCTCAGGGATTTAATTTAATGAATAGGTAGAAGGATATTATTTGTAAATTAGCCTACAAATTATTTCTATATGAATCAGTGATTTTAAATAGCGATGGCCTGCTTGAAACAATTTGTTTTTTAATTAGTTTAATCATTCTCTTTACAGTTTTTTATACTATTAAATAGGAGAATAACCCCCATTTTCTTAAATAAATTAAATTTTCTAACCTAGCCACAGATTTTCAATTAATAAAGTTTGAAGGAGTAAAATAATTCTGTAATAGGAGGGAAAATGATTATATTTTATTAAATCCATTTGAAATCAACTAACATTAAGTGCCTACATACTTTGGTTCTGGAGTTATAAAGTCCAATAAAACTAATTCTTGACTTCAAATAACAAATAGTCTAACACCTTAAACAGTCTAAGAGAGAGATAGGTAAATGGATAATTATATCAGAATGTGGTACTAAGAGAAATTGGAGTCAAGTGCCAAAATACCTCACACATTATAAGAGCCACATAACTTGAACCAAAGGATTTCTGAAAAAGAATGTTTCATTATCCACACACACCCCAACATTCTCCTTCTCCACAAGAATACAGAGTTACTAAGTCACTGTGTAACTTCAGCCTGTGTAGGTTACAGGTGGCAGAAACTCATATCAAGCTATCTCAAAAGCAAATAAGAGAGTTAGTTGGGGACTCACAGCCCCAGTCCACAGGAAGAACAGGTGTGGAGTTGACCTTCACATAGAAAGAAGCCAAGGGCTCTCCTTTCTACTTCTCCCCAAGCCTGGAAACATGGCTTCCAACAGTTCCTGGTTCTTCCCTGACAGCTACAGTTAGAGAACCTTGAGGAAGGATAATGACTGATCTAGGGTGGGTCATGTGGTCCCTCCACCCCCACTCTGAGCCAGTGTGGGCTCAGCCATGAATATGGGGAGAAGGTCTGTGCCCGGGAAAAACGGGAACAGGAAATCGTAGCTGTTTACTATTCCTCCCCAGTGAGGCACATCCAGCTGACTGCTAAAAAATCAGTCCCTCTGGTATACTCAGATAACATCATAATGCAATCAATATCTCATTTGGGGTTAGTCTTCATCCCTTGTTTATGAAGAAGTAGGACAGACGCACTTATGAGAATGATGTTGACATCAAATTTTGCAAGAGCTTTGATTGTAATAAGCATTGTGCTTTAGAAATTCCGTGCATTCCATTCAATCAAAATCATAATTTCTTTTTCACTGTCTCCCT
>NW_011888783.1:16972884-16982695 GCF_000151845.1 Pteropus vampyrus | reverse complement strand
AAGGATAATGACTGATCTAGGGTGGGTCATGTGGTCCCTCCACCCCCACTCTGAGCCAGTGTGGGCTCAGCCATGAATATGGGGAGAAGGTCTGTGCCCGGGAAAAACGGGAACAGGAAATCGTAGCTGTTTACTATTCCTCCCCAGTGAGGCACATCCAGCTGACTGCTAAAAAATCAGTCCCTCTGGTATACTCAGATAACATCATAATGCAATCAATATCTCATTTGGGGTTAGTCTTCATCCCTTGTTTATGAAGAAGTAGGACAGACGCACTTATGAGAATGATGTTGACATCAAATTTTGCAAGAGCTTTGATTGTAATAAGCATTGTGCTTTAGAAATTCCGTGCATTCCATTCAATCAAAATCATAATTTCTTTTTCACTGTCTCCCTGACGTGTATGATATGGAAATCAACAAGATCTGATCTTGTTAAGTCTTTTGAGCTATTTGGATGTGGGTTCTAAACCAATAGATGACATAAGCAATTCTATTTGTCCTAGAATATTATGAGTTCTTCTTTTTTATCTATTTGATTTTAAGTCTTTAAAGTCCATGAGCCAAACTTACATTCAGGTGAGTCATTGAAGCTTATATTGTGTTCCTAAAAGGAAATATTTATGCCAAGAGTCTAAAATGAAGTCTAACAAGACAGTCGATTTTTAAAGAATGGTGATCTTTTCCTGATTATAAATCTACTAGTGCTCATGTTGAATATTTAGAAACATAAAACTGTTTTAAACATTTCCCATAAACACCACCACCCCAAGTTCTGTGCGTTTATATATTTAATATATAGAAACAAATTTAGTTCACATTAAATGTATAGTTTCATAGCCTACTTTTTTCGATTAAGTTTTTAAAATACTATTTTACAATTTAATATTGTCTCAATCATATTGGAGAATGAATTTCCTCTGCAATAATATTCTTTTCAAACAGTAATCTATATCATACAAAAGTTAGTTGTCACATCATCCCCTTCCCATTTTTAGAATTATTTTTGGTTACATTGCCGTTGTTCTTTCTTCATTTCTGATGTTTCAAGCTGGTATCATTTCCTTTTTGTCTGAAGAACTTCCTTTAGAAATTTTTGTAAAACATGTCTGCAGGCTATGAACTCTCCTAAATTTTCCTTTATCTGGGAATATCTATTTTATCATCATTCCTAAAGGATATTTTTAGTGGATAGAGAATTATGGGTTGACAGTTTTTATCTTTCAGCAGTATTTTTAAGAACCACTACTGATACGTTATCATTAACTGAAGTCCGTTGTTTTTTCACATTTCTTTTGTTTTTATGTGGTGACCTTTTTCTGTTGCAGGATCGCATCCAGGATATCACCTTACATTTTATGGTCCTGGCTCCTTAGGCTCCTTAGGCTCTTTAAGGTTTCTCAGACTCTCCTTGCTTTTGATGACAGACAGATCTGAGGGATACTGGTCAGGTATTTAGGAGAATGTCCCTCAGTTATGATGTGACTGATATTTTGTTCAAGATTAGATTCTGATTATGGGTATTTTGGGGGAAAGACCACAGAAGTAATGTACCATTTTCATCACATCATATCAAGATACGTACTATCAATATGATTTCCCATTGTTGATGTTGACCTTGATCATCTGGTTAAGTAAGGTTGTATTTGCCAAGTTTCTCCACTGTAAAGTCACTCTCCCCGCTGCCCTTCTCCACAGTGAATCTAGAAGAAAGTCACCATGCACTGCCCACACTTTAGTAGGGAGTAATGTTCCAACTCATTGTTAATGAACATCTACATAAATTATTTGGAATTCTTCTACATGAAAGCTTTATCTCTTCCGCTGCATTTATTTGTTTATTAAATCATTTATTTATATCAGTATGGACTCGTGGGTATTCATTTTATACTTTGGGTTATAATTTAATACTACTATGTATTTTTTGTTGCTCAAATTGTTTCAGCTTTGGCCATTGGGAGCTCTTTCAGTTGGCTCCTGTGTTTCTTTGACCTACTCTCATCCTTGTATTTTGGATACTTCCTTACTTTCTGACACTACCAGATACTTGTTTATTCCCTGTCCCTGTTCTAGCAATAGTCATTTTGACTGAAGAATGGTTTCTACTGAGATATTATTGCTTCTAAGTCCTTTCAGCTGAGTGAGCAAGGAAATATATATAGGTATACTAACTTGAACATATATGCATAGCTATAAATATTTGTTTACATGTACCTATCTGTATTGATATTAAGCTAAATATGAGTTTATACTGATTTTTCATTACCATTTTTCATTTCATAACTCTAATTCATTATTATGTGGATCAATCTAGCCTTTCTCCATGTTTGTCTATAACTTCCCACTCCAACAGTGAGAAATTTGCCACCATCTGTCATCTATCTATTTGTCTAATTCCTGTATATATGTATAGTGGTTTTAGATTTATTACCAATACCCCCTTGAGAAATGAACTTCATCAACTAGAATAGAATGCTTATGTACAATGGTTTTTACCTTTAGTCTTACAGACTCCACTCATTTGTAAAATTAAGTCAGCACCTTTCTCACCCTCCCTACTCCCTTCAGTGAGGTAATTTGATACATTTGTAATACAGTCAAATTATGTTGTCACAGTCTGCATGCCATCCTGGGATCCCTAGCTTCCTAAATGATTTTTTTTTAATCTGCATATATTGTTGTTCTCCTTGTGCTATAAAGTTCTATGGGTTTTGACAAATGCATAGTGTCATGTGTCCGCCTTTACAATATCATACAGAAGAGTTTTACTGCCCTTAAAACTTCCCATCCTTCACCTATCCATTCTTCCTCCATATCAGCAGCCCTGGCAACCACTAATTCTCTCTATAATTTCGCCTTTTTTTTCAGATGTCATAAATGACATGGTACCGTATGTAGCTTTTTTAGACTGACTTCTTTCTCTTAGCAATACACATTTAAGATTCAGTTTTTCTCATGTCTTGATTAGTTCTTTTGTCACTGAATAATATTACATTATATCATTGTGCCACAATTTGTTTATTCATTCTCCTATTGAAAGATATTTTGGTTTCTTCCATTTCTTGGCAATTATAAATAAAACTGTTCTAAACATTTGTGGGGAGATTTTGTGTGGACGCGACTTTTCAAATCAATTGGGTAAATACTTAGGAGTGTAATTGTTGGACGGTAGATAAGACTGTATTTAGCTTTGTAAAAAACTGTTTAACTATCCTTCAAAGTAGCCATATCATTTTGCATCCCCACCAACAATGAATAATAGTTACTTTGCTCTACATCTTCACCAGCAATTGGTATTGTCTGTTTTCTGTATTTTCGCCATTCTAATAGATATGTGGTGGTATTTCATTCTTGTTTTGATTTTCATTTTCCTACTGACAAATGATGTTGAGCATCTTTTCATATATTTGCCATCTGTATATCTTTTTGTTAAGATCTTTTGCCCATTTTTAAATTGGTTGTTTTCTTATGTTTTAAGATACCTGTATATTTTAGATATGTCCTTTATGAGATATGTGTTTTGCTAATATTTTCTCTCAGTCTGGAGTTCTGTTTCCATCTTCTGAATAGCATCCACAGAGCAGAAGTTTTTAATTTCAATAAAGTTCAACATCAACATTTTCTTTCACAGATCATGCATTTTGGAATTGTATGTAAAAACTCACCACCAAAGTAAATGTCATTTAGATTTTCTTTTGTTTTCTTCCAGAAGTTTTATAATTTTACTTTTAGGCCTATGATCCTTTTTGAGGAATTTTGTTGTTGTTGTTCTTATTGTTGTTTGTTTGTGAGAGCTATGTGGTCTATGCTTAGGTTCATTTTTTGGCATACAGGCATCCAATTTTTCTAGTTCTGTTTGTTGAAAAGACTATGTTTGCTCCATTGAATTGCCTTTGTATCTTTGTAAAAGATCAGATGACTTACATGTATGTTAAATCTTCTTCTGTATTATGTTTGCTATTGTAGATACGTTTTTTCCCCCATAAATTATAGTATCAGTTTTGCCAATATCTACAAAATAGCTTGCTGGGATTTTGACTAGGATATAATGGATCTACATATCAAGTTAAGAAGAACTGACATCTTAACAATATTGAGTATTCCAGTTCACAAACGTGGAATATTTCTCCATTTATTTAGATTTTCTTTGATTTCTTTCACTAGTGTTTTGTAGTTTTCTACATATATATCTTGTACATATTTTGTTAGGTTTACACCTAAATACTTCAATTTTTCTTGATGCTATTGCAAGAAGTATTGGTTTTAAAATTTCAAATTCTAATTGTTCATTGCTGGTATATATATATATACATATATATAGAAATTGATATTTGTTTATGACCTTATATCCTTTGACCTTACTATACTTGCTTATTAGTTCCAGGAGTTCTTTTGCCGATTCTTTGGGATTTTCTACATAGACAACCATGTCATATGTAAATGAAGACAGTTTTTCCATCCTCTCCAATCTGTGTACCTTTTAATTATTTTTCTTGTTGCACTAGCTAGAACTTTCAGTAATGTTCAATAGGAGTGATGAGAAAGAACATTCTTGCTATTAAGTTTTTAGTGTAATCATTTTTACTATATATTTTAACTCTTCCATGAACCATTTTTAGTAGTTGCAAAATGTCCTCTAGTTCTGATATATTATCACTTATTTTTAGCCATTTGTATAATGTTGCACATTTTGGTTATTTCTAATTTTTCTAAATGCTTTTTTTGGCTGTAACTATTATTAAGACTTGTAAAAATAAATAATTAGGGGAATTAGAGCCTATGTTTATGGACAGAGATATCTCCTTATACAGTAGTTCCCCCCAATCCACAGTTTCACTTGCTGTAGTTTCAGTTACCTGGGGTCATCCACAGTCCAAAAATATTAAATGAAAAATTCTAGAAGTAACAATTTATAAGTTTTAAATTGTGCACCATTTTGAGTAGCATGATGAAATCTTGCTTCATCCTGCTCTATTCCTCCCAGGATGTGAATCATTCTTTTGTCCAGTGTATTCATACTACGCTGCCCACCCATTAGTCACTTAGTAACTGTCTCAGTTATCAGATTGACTGTCACAGTATCTTAGTGCTTGTGTTCAAGCAGTCCTTATTTTACTTAATAATGCCACATTCACATAACTTTTATTATAGTATATTTTATAATTGTTCATTTTGTTGTTGTTAATCTCTTGTGCCTATATAAATTAAACTTTTTCCTAGGTATGTATGTATAAGAAAAAAACCTAGTATATTTAGGGTTCGGTACTATCCACAGTTTCAGGTATCCACTGGGGATCTTGGAAAGTATCCCCTGTGGATAAGGGGGACTTCTGTACATCTGCGGGAGCTGCATTATGGCAATATACAATAGGAGTAAACCAACAAGGAGGCTGGAGCCAGATTGCTTGAGTTCAGATGTTGGCTCTGCTACTTCTTAGTTATGTGGCCTTGAGCAAGTTACTTAAATCCTCTAAGACTCAATCAAGTTCATCATCTAAAGATAGATTGATAACAATAGTGCCTACCTCCTAAGTTTGTTGTGAGGATTAAATAAGAACATGCCTATGGAGGTCACAGAGCATGTACCTGGCACATAGTATACATGCAACAAATATCCTTTTGATTATAAACATGTTAAAGTTGTTGCCTCGCTTATATCTCTAGTAATATATTTTTAAATTCTCTTAGACCAAACTCATAACCACCATTTCCTTTCTTCCTTTCTAACATCAAGATTTAAAGCCCCCATTCACATTTTGTGCTAAAGGAGGTAGTATTTTTGCTGCTCTCCTTTTTCCAACTGGTCCCCACCTTTTATAAGCCTTCATTATTTCAACAATTCAACTTAAGCATGCCATGCCAGCCACTGTCTTCAGCACTGGGGCACCAGGGGGAATAAAACAGACATGACCCTCCCTCTTAGATCTTATTGTCTGGTAAAAACGTCAGGTAGTAAACAAGTGATTATACCCGTAATGCATGTTACTGTGAGGAAGCGCAGGATGCCCGGAGCAGCACTGTCCACTAGGAATGTAACGCGGGTCACATATGTGATCTTAAATTTTCTAGCAGCCACATTTTAAAAAGTAAAAGAAAAAGGTAAAATTAATTCAATAATGTATTTTATTTAACCCAATACATTTAAAACATTCCTATTTCATCATTTAACCAATATAAAACATCATTACCAATATATTTTACATTTCTTTTTCTTGTACTTAATCTTCCAACTCCGGTGTGTATTTCACACTTACATCTCAGTTCAGATAGGCACATTTCAAGTGCTCGGTGGTCACATCTAGCTAGTGGCCACGATATTGGACGTTGCAGCTCTAGAAGCATACCACAGAGGGCCTGGCACATTTGGCTGGGACTTGAAGGATGAGCAAGTCAGGAAAAGGGAGGGGAACATATGTTATAGGCAAAGGAAACAGACTGGGCAAAACCTCCAAAACGAAAGAGTTTGGCATATTCGAGGGACTGGAAAAACATTCTGAGCAACTGCATATGAGGGAGAATGGTGGAAATGAGGCTGGAGCGGGGAGGCGGGGGTGAAATTATGAAGAGCCTTTTGAATAGTGTTCAGAAGTTTGGATTTGTTCCCAGAAGAATGGGGAACCATTGAAGAGTTTTAAATAGAAAAGCAACATGATCAGATCGGGTCTTTTAAAATATCACCCTTCCTTCAGAGGGAAGATGGGCAAGGGCATATTCCATAGAAGGCTGTGTAGGGTAGTGGTTACAGTGGTTAACAAGTGGGTTCATGTGCCAGAGCTGCCCCTGACAGTTATATGACCCCAGACAAGGTACTTAACCTCTGCCAACCTCAGTTTCCTTATCTGTGAAATGAGAATAATGAGAGTAACTTCATCCAAAGGCTGTTTTGGGTATTCAATAAGACAAGTCATGTGAAGCACTTAGCAAAGAGCACTCAGTAAACGTTTGTTCTTATCCTCTCCTGAGCCTGGAATAGTGTTTAGTAGGAGAAATCCACAAACCTTCCTTCCTTCTTCCTTTTCTTTTCTGGATCTATTGTGAAGTACCCTAAATAAATGAGATGAGAAAAGAATGGAACGGCTTCTCCTGCCCTCGACCCAAAATCAGACGAGACAAGACAACCACTTTCACTATCCTGCCCTTAACTCCAGTTTTTGTTTGCCTCTGTGTTTGCTTTTATATCCTGAGAAAGTTTGTGTGTGAACTATGTAGTCTCAGTTTTCTTTGGTCTATATAATTATAAAAATTCCCACTTGCTCCTTCTTTTAAAATGTGGTAAGATTACTGAGGTTTAAACTCCTGATAATAATTAGGAAGAAGTAGTTCTCAAAATGGCTACTTTAACTAAGAAAAAGCAGTGAGAACACCAACTAATAATTGGCCAATTATTTATGGTATTTTCAGGTATAGTGACTCACCCAGGGCATTTTATCTGTGAAGTTTTTAAATAAAATAATTTAATACTAAGATTAAATCACGTGGGTAGTGTTTCCCTCCCTTCTAGTCAAAATGTGTGAATATCTGAGGCTGTCCCCTTCCATCCTTCCCATTCCTGGTAATATACCTTCATCTGCTTTCTGAATGCAACCCCATTGTGTAAAAGAATGAAACTTTAAGTTCTCAAAAATTCTTTTAGGTTTAAGTGGTAAGACAATAACATATTAAAAGTTCAGTCTTTATTTGGAAAAGAGATTTACTTTAAAATGCAGTCCAGCATGCCTTTCATTTTAAGCTGCACAGAGCAGAGGTTTGTAGTCTTTCCAATTCCAGATAGACATAGAAACAGAAAACAGGAAAGCAGTGGAGTCCTCTCTTATTAATTCAGGTTGGTGTCCAGAGTAAGCCTCTGTCACCATTACATCAAGTCATTACTACCTTTCCATGGCTGCAAAACCCAATCCTTCCAGAATCTGGAACCTCATGTAATTGAAGCAGATGGGAACGATATACTTGGTGCTGTCACTAAAAACTGCCTGTTAATCGCCAAATCTTATAATGATTAACCCCAGCCTGGCTGAGAGCTTTAATCAAGGGGCTGTTTTAGCTTTGTTATATGCAGCCAAACATTTCTCCTTTCTCAAAGAGATGTTGTGAAAATCTGTCCTGAGGGTGAGCTATAATCCTCATCTTACTTCCAGAAAAAAAAAAAAAAATTATGTCCACAGTTTAAGTTTCTCGTCAGTAAAAGAACACAATAACATTTGATTCCTTCTCATTGTGCTTGCAGATGTTTCAAGTAGTTCTAAAGCCTTTCAAATTACTTTGATAAAAATACTGTGACCCCGAGGTAGAAATGCCAGGTTTCTAAAGTATGCTTAAGCCTCCATCAGCTTATTATTCCTCCAGTAATAGTAAGGCTTTATTTATTTATTTTTTCTTATGCACACTCTAGAAAATTAGAAAAATACAGAAAGGAGAAGAAAGAAAAATATGAGCGTAATCAAATTTTTGAAGTGTTATATATCACACTACATACTTTGGCTTTTAAAAATAGTTTGCACATCTAACTGAAATTATCATCTGCACTAGTGCAACTTGATTTAAAAAAGAAGAAGAAGAAGAAGAAGAAGAAGACTATGTTTAGGGAACCTGGTTTATAACCCAGATGTAAAATAAACTTGGTGTCTCCTGTAGTATGCTACTTTTCTGCCTTGTTTTCATAGTTTATATGATGTGCCTTTTATGACTTTGATCAGTTTAGTTTTCATGAGCTTTGTAAAGGCTTAAAAGATTTCTTGAAAACATTAACAGGATTTTGCTATTTCAGAAATTTTGCATAACATAGATCAAATAAATATACTTGTTTTCTCAGGTTCCTGGGTTCTTAAATATTTGAACATTCTTGTCCTGTATTGGTACAAAAATTATATTTGTTGCAGCTTTTTGCCTACCAGATTATCTGAGGGAGAAAAAATATCTTTTACAATTTTCAATCAATACAGACAAATACACATACATGCAGAAGACTCTACAAAAGTCAGTTGAGTGCATGATTTTCATTTCAAAGTGGAGGACAAAGAACTATTTTTTCTTTAATGGAAATTATTTTACCTTTCTCAATTGGGAGTTACTATGCTATTAAAATAATGGCTTAGGGCATTTTGCAAAGCATGCATTTAAAAGCTAGGAAAATATATTTGTGTTTTCCCGTTGGAAACTATTGTCTTAATTGATTAATTTGTTCCACATTAATATTTATTAGTCTTAATACAGAAACCAATGGCTGAATTCAAGAGGCCAAAGATAGACCGTGTTTCCAAGAATGGTCCATCCAAATTGCTTTCAATGTAAGCTTCATAATTTATCAATGGGTCAAGAACCTGAAACCATGACCTAAGTATTGTACTTCTGGGAATTGATTCTGAGAAGGTAACTCCAAATATGGATAGGTGAGGGGAACTTTTTGCGTAAATTCAAAGCATACTTATACTAACAAATTATTAAAACCAACTTAAAGATGCAGCCACAGAACCATTAAATTATGCTTATATACATTTAATGGAATTTTTACATGATGATTACAAAGAATTTCTAGTAATATGTGAAATTGTTTATGATTTAGTATAATGTAAAAAGAGAAGATACAATATTTTACCTAGAGTATTATCCCACTTCAATTAAAAATAAAAGAAAATCCACACCTATTCTAAAGGGGTTAATATTAATATTCCAAAATAGTAATCACAGTTATCTTTGAGTAGTAGTTTAAATAATTAAATATGTTTATACTCTCTGATGAGAATGCATTATTTTAAAATGAAAAAGATGATAAAGGTAAAAACCAATAACTAAGTATATGCCTTTACTACAATTGA
>NW_011888783.1:16943653-16971435 GCF_000151845.1 Pteropus vampyrus | reverse complement strand
CAAAATTGTCCAAAATACATTCAGAAATACTTATCAAAACAGTGAAAACTCAAAAATGATCTTGTGTCTATCAAGGGAAAAATAAGAAGTCAAGATGATGGAGAGGAATGGTTTCATGTCTCTGGGACAATCTGTTTCTGAGAACTTCTTTGATCTAAAGGAAACAAAGGTGTCAACTTTAAATCAATGTTTCTTTCTTCCAACCTTAAAACACCTTGTTACAGATGTGAATGGAAGAGAAATGTCATTCCTGGGAAGGAAGAAGCAAAAGTAAAATAGTCCACAAATTATTTGCCAACATCCAATTCTAACCAAGAAGAGCAAAATTAAAATTTCAGAAATGAAAAGAGAAAAAAATCTTTCCATTCTTTTTTTTTAATTTTATTTTATTATTAGTTTCAAGCATACACTACATTGGTTAGACATGTATATAGTTTAGGAAATGAACCCCCTGATTACTCTTTCTTCCCTCTGCCTCTATACCTAGCCATTACATTACTGCTGACTGCATTCTCTATGCCGTGCTCCCTTTCTTTTTATACTACCGCCAGATTAAAGCTCCTCAGAGATCTCTCCACATATTAATCGAATAAATATTTAATGAATAATCTCTATAAACAAAGCACCACAGGGATTCTGCGATAACAAGAACACAATTTTTGATTTTAGAGAGCTCGCATTGTACCTGGACAAACAGATAGGTGAATAGCTGTGGCACAAGCAGGGAAATGTTTGCAGTAACGGAGACTCAGGGAATGGGGAGGCGCCCAAAGGTCAACTCAGGGTACCGCTGATGTCTGTAGGAAACATATAGTATAGATCCCTTAAGATAAGAAATTGAGGACTACCCTTACCTGATCACTAATCTCTCCAAAAGGTTCTTTAAATTGTTTCATTTAATGCATTGATTACGAATCTTCAAAGCACCAAGGATGAGAAAAATCACTTGTAATGGGCCATTTTTTTTTTAAAGTGGTTTATGCAACTTCTCAGATTGTGTCAGAGAGGGTGTCCATAATCGGGCCAATCTCATTTTAAACATTTTGTAGCCCAAACCTAGCATTGTAAGCCAAATTTTGCATCATTTACCAGAAAAATTCCCTTTGAAGTCTAGTGAATCAGCTTTAGCACAGCACAGAAGACATCCATGGAATAAATTGATATTTACATGTTTTTATTCAAATTAGAATTAAACGACATGATAATTCAGTATATTGTATTTTATTCTATATAGTATATTAATATAAATATGTTGTTATATTACATAATTTTACATTTAGGTCTGTGATCCATTCTGAGTTAATGTTTGTTGAATCAATTTGTTAATATCTACAAAATAACTTGCTGGATACATTTTTTAAACTTCTAGCTTTTGTTGGAGTGGAATCTCTGAAGAGACTGGGCCAGTGGTTCCAGCAGTTGGTAGAGGGTTGTGATCTGCCTTCTTCCATTTTCATCCCCCTTCCGCTCTTCCTTCTCTGTTGCTGGTCTATAGAGGAAGGAGAGGGAAGGAAAACATTTCTTTCTTAGAGTTTCTATCTCTCTGCTTATATTACCCAATATATTCTTGCATGTTTTCTACTTTTTTATTAGTATTATTAATGGAATAGTATTCCATAGTTAACATATTAATCATAGATCATTAAAATTTCCTGTCTGACAATTCCTAAATCTGTGTCATATCTGAGTCTGACTCTGACGTTCACTTTATCTCTTCAGACTGTTTTTTCTTGCCATTAACACGCCTTGTAATTTTTAGTTGAAAGTCAGGCATGATGTACCAGGGAAGAGGAACTGAGAGAAATAGGCTATTAGTGTGAGGTTTTATGTTAATCTGGCTAGGAGTTGGGCTATATTTAATGTTTGCTGTAGCTATATATGCCAGAGTTCGAATTCTTCTAGTGTCCTTGTTTTTGTCAGCTTGGTTGTGTTTGGGCTTCCCTAAGAACTTCTCCTTAGATAGAGTCTGCATCCTGCAGCTCTTTCAGCTGTAATTCACTATTTTTATACTGGCATGGTTAAGGGCATGTAGGGGAAGGTTAGTGTCCTATAATCTTATAATTAAATCTCAGTCATTTAGTAGGCCTGTGTCCCTGCACTGTGACCTTCACAACTATTTCTTAGCTTCTTTTTCCTTGCTTAGATGAGACAGGAAGTCTAGAGAGGACCAGAGTCAGAGAAACGCCCTTCCCCCAGATGGGTTAAGACTCTAGTAAAGTCTTTTCTGTGGAGAGTAGGCCTTTGTTATAGAGAATGCTCTGGGTGTATTTCACAATGCTTTCTCTTCCCCTCCTCCTACAAGAGCCACAAGATCTTTTTTGGCTCTTTATCAAGAGAACCTGGTGGGGTTCCAGAAGGTAAACCCCACAAAAGTGTGGGGGCCCATCTGAGACTGCCCCTACCATAAGAGTTCCTTACTCTCAAGCTACTCCACATTCAGCCTCCAGCAATTCATCAAAATTACCATTGTTAAAAAATAAACTGAGGCAGAGTAAGAACTTTGAGAGTTTATCTGAGCAAAAATTGATTCAAATCTGGCAGCACCACCGGAAGTGGTTCAGGGCCAACGAGAGCTCAGTGAGATTCTTTTATAGAGAAAAGACAGAAGCAAAGTAAAAAAATTATTGACCGGCTATAGCTTCAAGCCTAGTTGGCTGTTTGTGATTGGTTGTCCTTAGGTTTCAATTCCATAACCTTGGGACATTTACAGGTTAGATCTGGGTTTGCTTACACAGGCCACCATGACAGGAAAGTCTAATGGCCTCCTTGTTTAATTAATTTAACACCATTTAAGTGTTCCTACCAGTTAGTGGCTTCTGTTCTCAGTAAGCCAATCTCAGCTGAAACTCTCCGGATCCCTCGTCTCTCCAGATTTCAGAGCAGTTTGCTCTGCAACCTCCGTTCTCTGATGGGCCTCAGAGAAGTCATTGTTTTCACTTTGTTCAGTACTTTCTTGTTGTAAGAATGGGAATGACAACTTTCAATCTCTTTACATGCGGAAGCTAAAACTGGTAATTGGCTCACTATAAGCCAATTTTTGATTTTGGAAAACTTTAAAGGAAAAAAAAAAAAGCCTGCAGATGGAAGCCAAAGAGGAGGGCTATAGATGATTTTTCCATTATTTAATAAATGGAAAAAGTTACATAGTTATTTCAGAGTGGTGAAATCTGTCTGTGAGTCTGACTTAGCCTTTAATTTCATCTGGTCAACCAAAGAGTGATGACATTGATGATACTTATTACAAGAATGAGGCATACATTTCTAAGACCTTAGTTGTATTATTCCAAAATGCCAAAACAAGGGAATGTAACTCCTAAAAGTATATCATTTTCACTAAAAAATTGAATATTATTTTCCCTACTTCCTCAAGATTTCTTCACCTGAAATAACAAAGGGGGAATTTGAAATCCAGAATGTTGTTGCTTTTATTTTATATTGTCTCACTAATTGTTTAACCCATAGAACTTTTGCTTTCCCAATGCACTCAAGAGCTCATTTGACTACGCACTTTATCAGTCTTTTGCTATAGCCTAGCACATTGCTCTGTATACAATGCACCTTCATTAAATACTTGAATTAAATTGGATGTGGACTTATATGACTTTTTATTGCACTGAGTTGCCAGAGTTCTGCCACGAGCTTTGTGTCCCAATCCAGCTTGTTATTCTTATCTCTTGGCTTAAAATATTGTGCCTTGCAAAAGGCTTCTGTGAGCAAATACTTGAGTAAAAAGAATTAACTGCTTTCAAAAGGGCTTGAATATGGTTTTTCATGAAGCCTATTACAGTGCCTTATACCTCATTATAATCTACTGGGGAGTTATTGTGCATCTTGTAATGGAGGATAAATTCATATTTTTCATCACCTGATTAGTATTTCTGAATTGGCTCTGGTGCAAAAAGGAATATTTCCCTTACTGTTTCTCCTTTTCAGTAGTAATGGAAACATAATAAAAAGCAGTAGAATGCATTCCCTCTCCAGAAACAAACAAAAACCAATTACGGTCAATCCTAAGGGAAGTCTTCAGTGGAGAAAGCCAAGAAAAGCGGAGAGAAAGCTGAATACCTCTGCCTTTATCTGTTCTCTCTGCCTAGCTTTTTGGGATCATATTTTCCTAGCCCAATTTAGATTCTTTCATGCCCAGGTAGGGAGGAAGGATTTTTATCCTCAACACATGATTGATGTGTTGAAATGTATGAAATTTTACTGGAGAAGGGTCCGCTCCTTTTAGGGCCCATTTGTGATATGTTTTTCTGGCTATAGGTCAAAACACAGGGCCACTCTAGGAAACACACCAAGAAAGCATTAATGTAGGCTCATTCTGTGCTCGCCCACTCCACCTTCCTTGTCTATAACTCAACAGGGAGAGTTCCTGGGGGACATGGAATAGGTGAGAGGGCTAAGAGGCAGATGCGGCAGCTCCACCCCCACTCTGTGGCCACTGCAACCACCCTACTGTGCCATTCCTGGGCCTATTGGTCCTCAGAGCAATTCTTTGCCCTTCCTGTGCTGTGCTGTGCCACAAGGAAGCTGACCTCTGTGGAGTGTTTTCCAGGCTCCTCCGGCCTTGGTTTTGCTGTTAGGGCTGGTTTTCTAGCTTTGATCATCTTGCTAATATTACTATGTGACTTCTTTCTCTCTTCTGTTTAATTATTTATGAAATGAAATTCTTTTCCTTATTTGTCTGGCTTCTGGCTGGAGGGAAATTGGATGTAGGAGGGTCTCGCCTCCCTCTTAGCAGCGGGAGGGTGGGCAGCATCGTCCAGCCGTGGCTCTACCTCTAGGGCCTGGTGGCTCTCTGGGGTTCCAGCTTTTGCCAGGACACCTGGCTCAGGCTCTGGTAATGTCTCCTTCATCCTCTGCCCTTATACCCAAAGCTTCCTACTTTGCTAACATCTGGTTACCTCCCAGCTGCCTGCTTAATTTAGCTCTTCCAGCATCCGCAAAGCCAGTTTTGGCATTAAATTCCCTCTGTAGTTTCCACTTTCCTGCTCAGACTTTGACCGATACCCATGTCTCTGGTATATTTGTCTTATCCCTAGTAGGGCAGTTCCTCAATACCAAATGTTTTATTGTCACAAAGTTGCTTTTTAAAGTTAATTCATACATTCATCTGTTGATGGGTATTTGAATTGTTTCTATATCTTGACTATTGTGAATAATGCTGAGATAAACATGAGAATAAAAAAGATGTGGCGTATATACACAGTGAAATATTATTCAGCTATGAGAAAGGAGGATATCTTTCCATTGGTGACAACATAACACTAGATGGATAGACCTTGACCACATAACGCTAAAGATAAAGTCAGACAGAGAAAGACAAAAAACTGTATGATATCATTTATATGTGGAATCTAAAAAAGTTAAACCTGTAAAAAACAGTAAAATGGAGGTTAGCAGGGGTTTGGGCAGGGGGTGATAAGAAGGATGGCATTTAAGGGCACAAACTTGTAACAAGTAGTAAATAAACCATAAAGATCTCATGCACAGTATAATGAATATAAACCAGGTGTCCACAACCTTTTGGCACCAGGGACTGGTGCTCCTATGAGAATCTAAGGCCTGATGATCTGAGGTGGGGATGAGGTGGTGATGCTAGCGCTGAGAAGAGGCTGCAAATACAGATGAAGTTTCACTTATTCATTCGCTGCTCAGCTCCTGCTGTGTGGCCCGATTCCTAACAGGTCATGGACTGGTCCGCAGACTGAGGGTTTGGTATTCCCGATTTAGACAATAATATTGTACTATAATTATGTAAAGTGATAAATATTACTAGATCAGCAATCTTTTTATAATATATAAATGTATCAAAGTAACGCTGCTATAACACTGTTTACCCCTTAAATTTACACAATGTTACATTTCAGATTTATTCACTTAAAATTAGTTAATTCAGACCAACCATGATGCATGGTGCTATCATTTCAGTAGGTCATTGTATTTATTGCTGAAAACTCTTAAGATCAAATCTGATAGCTGATACACTAGGACTAAATGGTTTTTTCTCAATGCACTTGGGTCAAACAATACAAACTCTTCCGAAGAGTGCACAAAAATATCTCTAGAAGGAAAGAACAGGTGAATAGGGTCATTGTATCTGCAGCACAGACACGGAAATGGATTCAACTTCCAGCTCTTCCAGTTAGTAACTGGAAGCTCGGTCACTATGTGTCTCTGGCCTCAGTTTCCGAAATAAAAAACGAGAGTAATAATAAAATAAGGAGATGACACATATAACGACACATGTGCAGACAACACGTATAAAGGGCCTGTCACAGGAAACGCTTGGTGTTGCCTTTAGGGCTGCTTTTCTCGTCTTCATTCTCACTAATATCACCATGGTGCTTCTTTCCTTGTCCTGTTTAACCTGATCATTTATAAAATACAAATTTTTTCTCATTGACAGCTAAAGTAAAATTCTCAACTTTACTTGAAGGCCAAGGGAGACCAAAAAGGAAATAAATAAGCAGATACAAAAGCAATAAAGCCACATTCGCAATGGAGGGGTCCCTGGACAGGCATTAACTAGGGACTACTTCCCAGGCACCTAGCCTACATGTCACAAATGCCCTCTCTCTCACAACATATGGCTGCTAGAACATAGGAGTTTGCCTAACTGAATACAGTGTTCCTTTTAAAGACAAATTTTTATTTCCCCCAAATAAAACGTCCCCTGCTTTCACCCTGCTTGGAGATTTTATTTAAATAAAGGGACTGCCCACTGCTGGTGGGACTGCAAATTGGTACAGCCACTACGGAAAGTGGTTTGGAGGTTCCTCGAAAAAGTAAGAATTGACCTACCATATGATCTAGCAATCCCTCTACTGGGTATTTACCTCAAAGACTTGAAAACTCATATTCAAAAAGATATATGCACACCGATGTTCATAACAGCATTATTCACAGTGGCCAAGATATGGAAGTAACCGAAGTGTCCTACGATAGATGATTGGCTAAAGAAGCTATGGTACATATGTACGATGGAATATTACTCAGCCATAAGAAGAGATGAAATACTGCCATATGCAATAACATGGATGGACTCTGAAATAATCATACTAAGCAAAATAAGCCAGACAGAAAAGGTTGAAAATCACATGATATCACATATATTGGATATAATCGTAAAAGCACAAATGACAGGACAAACAAACAGAGACTCATGGACATGGACAATAAACTAGTGGTTACCAGAAGGGAAGGGGGAGGAGGAAAATAAAAAAAATAAAATATTAAAAAATAATAATAATAAATAAATAAAGGGACTGCCTCATTCTCAAAGCCTCCATTCATCATGTTGCCCTCAAACATACATCTTTGAGTCAGAGAAGGTTTTAAGAATGCTGCCTTTCACAAATTAAACAGCCTCCTGTTCCTGGAGCTGGTACTAGAATTATCTAGCTAAAAGACAACCTTGCATACATTTTACCCCTTTAGAGGTTGCAAATCAAAAGAACAATTCTGATGGAAGCCTGATGCTTCCTCTGCTTTTATGACATTTTCTTCTCAGGGTTCCAAGGGACCAAAAAGGGAACTATAAAACAAAATTAACTAAACTAGGGACCACTCATTAGCATTTTGTTAAAATACAGCCATTTCTGTAGAAATAAACAAAACGATGGAATTTTCAAATAATGTTTCATTATACCTAATGAGGAATAAACATTCATCAGTAATCCTCAAACTTAGGCATCTTCTTGACCTCTGGTTCAGCCAGCCTCTCAGAACCTACTACAAAGGAAAGTTGCTTTTTTATAGGAAAGAAAAGATTACCTCAGAAGCTAATCCCACATCTACATTAGACCACGTATACCTGCATATCTTTCTTCCAAGACAGGAAGAAGAAATGGGTTTCTACTATTATTTTCAAGAATCACCAGAGGCTTCTACAACTTGGATACATAACCAGGCACAGTCCTATACATGGAAGCCAACCCATGTAGTGTGAAGAGGCAGGATGCATGGGTACTAGGAATTCACAATCCTGAATTAATCAGGATGTTTTAACTGCACACATTTCCAGGGTCCTGGTGCGTGCTGGTCTGGCACTTTGGAGCCTTTCTTGGGGGGATTTAGCATCACAGAAATCTCTCTGTCTTTTCTGAGGAGGTGGTACAAGCACAGGTAATTCATGCATCCATGGTCCTTCTCCTATTGAAAGGTCTACCATAATGGAGCACAGTCTATCTCAGGGCAAAGTTGGTCTCTATTTAAAGCTACTATTGAATTGGATCAGATTGAAATTCCTTGGTCTATGCTGGCTGTATACAGTCTGCTGCTAAAATACTATAATATTGCTTGACACCTGTGCCCCAGTGATTTTAAGAGGAAAAAAAAGTCTGTTGGATGCCAGCGAGGTGATGAAAATTTTTAAGTAAGTTCAGTGAGATTTCAATCACACTAAATAAATCTGTGTTTCACTTATTCTTTTCTTAAAGCTTAGTATTGTTTTCATTTTTTTCCTTAATGCTATTATAATATTAAAAGCATCAACCCATCTGAAATGTATCATTGATAAAAAGGAAGATATATGTTTATACATGTATATTTGTATTTAGGTACATAAAGCATTTTAACTTGATGTTGTCTTTTATTTCCCCCCATCGATTATGTTTTGTTTTGTTTTTTAATTAGGACTAGAGAGAAACCTACCAATTTATTTTCGATGTAATGGCTTCTATTTGGAAAAAGTAGGGTTTTTAGTATGAAGAATAATAATCTTTGTATTAGTTTTCTGTGACTGCTATAACAAATTGCCATGAGCTTAGTGGCTTAAATTGAAACTAATAACCTTACAGTGCTATAGTTTAGAAGTCTAAAATGGGTCTCATTGGGGTAAAATCAAGGTGTCAGCAGGTCAGTTCCTTCTGGAGGCTCTGAGGGAAAATCCATATATTATTTTGCCATCATCATCTTCTAGAGGCTTCTCTCATCCCTTGGCTCTTCCATCATCAAAGCCCATAAATCGGGCTATGTCCTACTCAGTCTGCTATTTTTCTGGTTCGAACTCTTCTGCCTCCTTCCTCCATCTTGTAAAGACCTATATGATTACATTGCACCCACCTGGAAACACCAGGGTAACCTCCCAGTTTGATTCTTAACTTAATCACATCTACAGGGTCCCTTTTGCCATGTAATCTAGTATATTCACAGGCCTTGAGGATAAGAACATAGACATCTTTTGGGGGACCATTAATTCTGCCTACTCCAACCTCATAAATAAACCTACCACCTTTTTCTTTTAATGTTCTGGAAGTGACATAAACAGTGTAATATTGAGTTCTACCACCACCTTTGGGATATGCCACTACCAGATATTTCAGAGGAAGAAAGAGAAGGGATGTTGGTAGGGCTAGGGGACTCAATGTGTAGCTGTGGAGCAAGTCATTTCCCTGGGATTTCAATCCAGCACCTTCATCTGAAGAATGTGGATAATGACAGGAGCTTTATGCAGATCTGTTCTGACAGTCCCAGAAGCCTGAGCTGTACACCATCTTGCAAATGAGAGAGAAGGTACCTGAGCTGCCCCAGTGGGCTCTAGGAACTTGAATGTGTACAACCACCAAGAAGCATCATTTAAAAATTAAAACTTTCTAAAAACACAAATATCAGAAAAAGAATCTTAACTACATAAGAGAGGATGAAATTGCTCATTTCCATCCTAAATCAGTACTTTATCCCTATCCCCTGAGAAAGGTCATTTTAATCTCTATTCATGTTTATCTTGTTTTGCTTTTTCCTCTGCTCTGATGTTTGTTATGCTTTGAGTAGATGTCAGTTCCCCTCATGAAGCCTACAAACATCTAATCATTTCTGTTTCTTTTTTATTTTTAATAATTTAAATTTAAATTTTGGCAAATTGAATGTTGTAATTTTGCCTTTTGAATGCCTATGCATTCAAGTTCTGTAGGCAGATTTTATCTCTTGTTTTTTTAAATTCTATTTTGAGTTTTATAAAAATGGATGTTTCTTATTATGCCCCAACCCATAATTTTCTTTAGTGAACTTTTTGTTTAATTTTCTTTTGCTTTAACATTTTATTTTTCAGACACCTCTCATTGAACCTCACGTTCCTCTTCGTCCTGCTAACACCATTACCAAGGTAATGGGATGTAGGTGGGTTGATGAGCCATCAGTAACCACTGGAAGTGGTCCATATGTAAGAGCATCCTATCAGGCAACCTCAGATACATTTTCTAGAGACAATAAATATTCAGTGTGCCACGGTTCTCAACCTAAAACAGTGACATGTCACACAGGCGAACAATGTAAATGTATGAGTTGTATTTTTCGAGCCAGAGTCAGATTGAAAAGTGATTTAAGGATTCATCTGGTTTGTTTTACTTCTATAAACTGTTCCTTCTCTTCCCCTTCTACCTGATTAAAATCTAGGTCCCTTCAGAGAAGATCCTCAGGGCTGGAAAAATTTTACGAAATGCCATTCTCTCTCGAGCACCTCACATGATACGAGATAGAAAATACCACCTAAAGACATACAGGTATGTACAGTAATTTTAAAGGCTACAGTCCCTACAGGTTCATATTTAGTGAAATTGGAACAAACTTGCGTGCCCCTGTTTTTCATCTGTAGGCAGCATGTTTTGTAAATCCTACAGGTTCTGGAAGATCTAAACTTGTCTTAGATGCCACTTAACTTTAATTATCCTTAATATTTCCAGCAGTTATTCCTAAATTAATTTGCTCGGACATTGGTTTGTAATGAACAAACAAGAAAACTTTGTATTTCTTTTTACTAGTATTTTTTAGGAAAACTACTATATTTAGATGAGAGTCAACTAACGTTTGCTGAGCACGTATTCTTGAAGCCTTGTACCAGGTCACTTCCTATATGTTATCACATCCTCACCACAACCTACTAGGTAGGTGTATAGCTATTTTTCAGATAATAAAACTGAGGCTCAGAGAGATTAAATAGTTTCCCTTGTCCAAGTCGTAAATCTAAGTGAGCGGCAGAGCCAATTTGTGTCATAGGGTTTGGAATAGACATAACATCTATATTTCAGGAGTTTAAGACTTAGTACTATGGAGCAAGCAAGAGATTATGGTTTCTGACTTCTAATTTCCATTATTTGTCACCAAGTTTCATTGATTTCCAAGTTCAGTGATCTTTTTATTCATTATATTATTTATTTATTCCATAAATTTATTAAGTACCTACTGGCTACCAGGCACTATTATGTTCCAAGCTCTAAGGATACTGGAGTGAAAAAATATATACAATGTCCTTTACAGAGTTTATTTTCTAATGTATATTTTATTCTATTATGTATATAGTAAGATATGCAATACCATGTCACGTCTATAATCATATATTATTAAAAACTCATTATAGCTGTCACTAGAGTTAAAAAATGTTAAAGACTGGAGTCGCACGATTTAATTGAACTTTCTGAGACGACTGAACCATGGTGAGTCAACTAAGAATTATGTTTAATCTTTAACTTTTGATTTTATCAATTCAGTAAGGGTTTAGGAAGCGGAGTGGCCTGTCTATGGCACACGAGCCTTCATGCTCTCTCCCTGCACCCGTCGTTCAGATCCACAGCCCTCTTTCAGCCATCAGGCTCCCTCTCCCATTTAGCGTAGACATGACCTAAGAACCCACAGACCTGGCATGAGTCCAAACCCATTTGATTCACATGAACCAAATTCATAAGACACAGTGAAAAGCCAGAATACACATTTTAAAGTTCCCATGAAGGACATATATCTTTCTAGTGACTTTCAACTATTATAGATTTTGTAAAATTATACAGTTCACTATAACAAGTGTATATGCCTCAAAATCCAGTCTCTTTCCTAAGGACAGAAATGGAAAGACATTGCAAATTTTTCCTCTTCGGATCACGTTTTTTTTTTGCATTCCATGCAAACTAACACTCTTCTGCTTGCATTTGTCGTGACCAAAATGGACATTTTATTTTCTACGTTTAGACTGGCCTCTTCTTGATAAAATTTCAGAAATGAGATGGGATTTGAGAAACACTTTAGTCTTACCAGTAGTATATTCCTTTTAGTACACAGCTATTTCAGCTCTTAAGACAGATTGTTCAGCTAGCCCTTTCAGTGTTCCTATTTACTGCCATTTTGGATGATTACATTTGGAGGTCCTCTCCTCCAGCCCTGAAAGCTCATTCTTTTTGGAGTCTGTGGTCCCTACACATCACTATAATTTTAAGGGAAGTAGAAGTTTAAAAAAAAATTGTGATCACACGTTCCAAAGAGAGTGTTCAACCTCTTTAACTCATTAAATGGATTTCAAAATCTCATATGGCTAAAGGAAATTTTTCTTTTTAAAGTTTTATTATTTCTTCTCTTAATTTAAGATGTGATTATGCTTTCATAAGTGTTGACTTACATTAGGGAAATTTCATTAAAATATGTCATCTTTGGTGACAAATAATGGAAACTAGAAGTCAGAAAACATAATCTCTTCCTTGCTCCATAGACTAAGTTTTTAAACCCCTGAAATATAGGTGTTATGTCTATTCCACACCCTATGACCAAATTAATGATCTGTTGGTAATGACCCATCAACTCAACTGGAAGTCAGAGGCATGATTTCTTTTTTCTGCAGAACAGTTTGAGTTCCTTGTCTCAGATCTTGTTCCCAGTCACAACCTCATCCTCCCTCCTGCTCCTCACCCCATTATATCAATGCTGCAGTATTAGGGGGTTAAAATCTCCCAGACACAGTATCATTCCCAGTAATCACTATACTAGAGATCGGCTGTCAATTCTAAAGTGGCTAGGGATCGTTAACAGAGAGGCAACTGAGTGATTCCATCAGCTACAAGTGGCACAGCTGTGTATCTTTGTTCTGTATTCTGACTGTAGGATTCTTATTATACCCTGTACCAGGGCCCAGATGATCTGGGATCATCTCAATTCCATGTGCTCTTTTTACTAAAGGTAACCCTTGAATTAAAAACCACATAAGATTGCTTTTTTATATTTTTAGAAGACCTTTCCCATTAATAAATTCTTAGATTAGAAGAGGAATATTTTGACAGGTCATAAGTTTGGTTCAGAATGAATGGTAACTAGGGGCCTCTTTGCCCATTGCAGCTCTAATACGTGAGTATAGACTGTAATCAGAGCAGTCCTGGAAATACAATAGCCATCTCAATACATCCTCCTTGTGAAATATTTTAGGATCAGACCCAAATCAGGACATCCCAGGAGCTCTGATAGATTTCAGAGTTCCTGAACTGGAAATGGCCTTGGAGGCCATCTTTTCCTCCTCCTTTCTTTTACAGATGAGGAAACTGAGAACCAGAGAGTTAAAGCAATATGGCCAAAATCACATAGCTAGTAAGTCACAGACCTGGTGCTATATTTCATGACTCCTCCCAGGCTAAGCCTCTTCCTAAAGTGCCACCCTCTTCCTAAAAGCACCAGGAATCTCTTCCATTGTAAACTAGAGAGGAGCTCCCCGGGCTTGATCCAGCCTCAGCCCATGCCTCAGAGCATGGGAGGGAGGCCACCAGGAACTCAGACCCAGCTGCAGGCAGCTGGCAGATCTGTGACTTCCTGCCCGTTCCATTGTCCCTTGGGATTCATCCCTAGGACTTAAAGATTCTATTTCCTCCCTTGAACCGTCATGCCATGGACACCTGCCCTTCTTCCTCACTCCACTGAAGGTTTTAGTGTTTCCTCTGTGTGTGTATAATTATGTTTCCTAACTAATGCATGTAATTTCCCCATCCTGACCAACTTACCACGAGGGGCATCTTAGGGGTGAATGTGTGACTATACAGAAAGCATTTGGAGCTCTTCAGATGACATGTTCTGTAGAAGTGCTGATGCTCATTACATAGAACTTATTTCTAGGAGATTTGCATCACTAATTGCTTGTTTCTCCCAACACCCCTCTGAGGAAGATCAGTAGTATTACTTGAAAATATAAAGTGCTATATAATTTTGCACTTATACAGAGCCTTTCATGGAGCACCTCTGAGTGCCTCACAAACATTAACTCATTCCTCACAAAGCTCAGGTGAAGGAAGTCAGAATTTTGCTTTGCCTTCATTTTACACTGAGCTTTTCTGGGACAGATGCCAGACGAGAGAGTTTCTGGCTCTGTGATCTTTAGCTTGCCAGATAATGCTCCCTGTCCAGCAGCCCTTCAGTCTCCCCTGGTGCTACAACTCATAATGCTCTATCGTTCAGCCAGCCTTGCTTAGAGGGTCCTCTCATGAGTGGAGTGGTTTTATTGGTTTGTACAAGAGTTCGAGAACCTGAGGCCGGGCTGTGTGGTGCTTTGTTTGCCCTGAGACCTCCTGTGGTGAAAGAGCACTAGCTCTTTTGGAGGATCGCCTCTCGAAAGAGACATCTTCACCTGCAAGGGGGTAAATTCTCTTCCTTTGTGTCCCTCCCCTTAGACAATGCTGTGTGGGCACCGAGCTGGTCGACTGGATGCTGCAGCAGACTCCATGTGTTCACTCCCGAACTCAAGCTGTTGGCATGTGGCAAGTCTTGGTGGAGGACGGTGTTCTCAACCACGGTAAGATGAGCCACAGTCCCTGGAAAACCCTCAAGAAATGCTAAGTGCGTTTCCCTGGGTAAGTTGTTGCTGAACTCCCAAATGAGCAAGAAAGAATTACGATCCCTTTAGGGACCCGCCGAGCTAGCATCTTCATTTAGCAATACAAATGCAGCGAGTGGATGCTATTGACTACTGTGTTCCACTATTGTATCTTCTTAACTTGGGAGACTGTGTGAAGGGAAAATGAAATCGCAACCCAAGTGCATCAGTTCCAATTATGTTTATTAGTTTGCATTCACGGTTCATTGGTAGTGTGATTAAATTTGAACATTGCTTAGCAATCCTGGTGCAGGGGCAGAATGAAGAGCAAGCAGTGAAATGTGTGGCTGGGCTGATGACATGAAAGAAGCAATGAATTCAGAAGCTACCTTTTAACCATGGTGTTATCTGGGAGTGCCAATTTGTACACTCACAGGAGGACCATATTTAAAATCAGGGATGTGCTCGGCCACTGTGGCCCCTGTTATCTGCAGGGGCTGTATTTGAGCTGAGGAGATATTCAGGACTAGAGTGTAACCATGGTTGAACTTCTCATGCCATTTGTGAGAAGAACATTTTTCCAAACCGGCAAATTATTAAAATTCTTCATTTAATTTACCAGCACCTGGGCATCTACTGATGGTCTTACCAATGTTTCTCAGACTTTAACATGTATACAGATCACCTGGGACGCTTCTTAAAATTCAGATTTTGCAGGTCTGGGATGGGTCCCAAGGGACTGCATTTCTAATATGCTCCCAGATGCTGCTGTTGCCACTCTTCTGGGATCACATTTTGAGTAGCAAGAATCTACCACTTCTCTTTATCTTTTGACAGTGTTGATGCCTCCACCTGAAAAAGAACTTAAAAGCTTTAAGACATGTTGATGAGGGTGTCTGAGCCAAGTTTATTGACTTTGCCTTTCTGAGATCTCTCTTTGTTTAGAGGAAAAGGAGAGAAAAAACTTTTTAAAATAAGAACTGGAAGGAAATTACCATAAGATCCTTCTAAGGGTATATGACCGAGAAGCTTGGTCTAGTTACTTTTGTTCAAACAATTTTATTCTAACTTTTTTTTTAAGTGCAGACAGGCATATTTATAATCAGTGCATATAGAAAGAAAAACATGAATTCCGATCCTGACAATGTAGTGTTCTTTAAATCCTGTACTTTCAAAAACTATTATAGGACATGATCTTGCAGTTGGTTATTTTCCTGTTTGAAATCTATGTCCCACATGCTAAAAAATGTCCCCAAGGCAGTTTTTGCTGGTCAGAGTGCTCATCTCAGACAAGCTGGCAGGTTGACATAAGAGTCCTAGGACAGCCCAGGAGATGGGTGGGTCAGAGAGAGCTGTGAGGTGTGTGACTGCAGCCAGGAGGTCATGTCTTCTAGTTGCACAGCTGTGGGCGAGGCATAGTGAGAAGGATGAGGAGTCTCATCCCTTTGCTGCCACTTGGCTGTCTTGCCTGACACCATCTATTTGTTTCTGGTAACCGAGGCTGGGAGGCAAAGGAGTAAGAGCTGACACTTGCCTCAATGTTTCCCATAGTGGACCAGGAGCATCATTTCCAAGACAAATATTTATTTTATCGATTTCTGGATGACGAGCACGAGGATGCCCCATTGCCTACTGAGGAGGAGAAGAAGGAGTGCGATGAGGAGCTCCAGGATACCATGCTTCTGCTATCACAGACGGGTCCTGACGCCCACATGAGGATGATCCTCCGCAAACCGTGAGTGAGAACGCTAAGCAGGTCACCGGGACCAGGCAGTGCGCAGGCTTGCATGCCTGGGCAGGGGGAAGAGAGGCTGATTTCAAAAGTCCTGGCCTCACCCAGGGCCACAGGAGAGACTCTGAAGGGTGACACAGCATTGTTTGTCTCTTTTCTATTTTATTTTTGAGCCAGTTAACTCCATTTTCATTTTGCATGCAATAAATACATAGAGATTTTTAGTGGTTGGCTCTGGATGGCAAAACCAAGATCATATATTAAATAGTCCATGGTCAATGACAAACAAACTGCTGTTTGTGTGCTCGACCACCACAGCTTCCTTCTTCTTAATGCAATGAGACAGAAGTTGTCAGAACCATAGACCTATGCCTGTGCTTGCAAGAATTCATTTGCTCATCACATCTCTTCACCTCATTCTGAACCCGCTGCTCTTTAGCTTAAAGACACATAAGAGAATACCACTGCTCGATTAATGCTTCAAGGCCTCCCATTCAGCTGGTGAGGTGCTCTCTCCCTTTCATCTCAGCTAAAACCCACCTCGCCTTCAGTAGCAGCTCAGCAACTGAAGTTGAGGACTCTGAAGTGTTTAATCAGATCAATTCAGAAAGAAGATATTGAGCCCCGCTCCTGTTCAGGGAGCTCTACTAATTGCTATGGGGCATACAAAGAAGCATATGCCACGGTCTCAATCTCAGGGAAACCTTTTCAACAAGGGATGACTTGGCACTTGGTTCTGTAACCACCACATACAGGCTTATGTCTTTCTACTGGAAAAGAGATTGCCCTCCACCCTGCAACCAGTGCCAGCCAGCTGTGCATGTCGACTCTGAGTCACTGGCTTGGCCGGCCTCCATTTACAAGCAGGTCCCGACAAGAGTGTTAAACTTTACATATCTTGTGTGACCACTGGGCAGTTTCCAAGAGCAAGGTGTCTTTCAGGCCAGCTTCCCCAGTGTCCGCCCGTCACACCAACTCACAGTAGCCTCTCAGCGCACCTTTATTTTCTTCCCGCAGGATTCTTCTCGTTTTACTCGCCCTTCCTCAGTGCCACAAAGTGCTGCTTATCCACATATTTCATTTTTTTGTCACACCCCTGTCCCTTTTGTCAAAACTTTCTCTTGGGTTTACTGTCCCCCACCTTGTAGTTAAAGGCCTCCTCTCACCCCAGTTGGCACCATCAACCTTAACTCTAGAACTATGGTTTTCAGCTCCCATAGCCTCAAATATTTATTTATTTATTTATTTATTTATTGCCGGAAAATTTCCTTTCTTCAAACAAAAAATTTACCGTAAAATCCCAAATATCAAACAGAGAGTGAGAGCTTTGCTGACCTAATCATGAGTAGCCTCCAAGAAATCTTCCCAGTTAATTTATGCTTTATTTGCCCTAAAGGATCATTGGGGTGGGTGGCTAAGGGGACACAAAAGAATCCCCAGAGCTTAGAGAACTCAAATGACCACCATCATTCTCAGCCGTGCTTTCCGTCCTGTCAGACTGCTTCCCTTCTCTCTTCTCCACACCCTTTTCCCATTGTCCATTGTTTTTACTTCTTCAGCATTTTTTGGATCCGTCCCTTTCTTGATGTTCTTGCTGCCACTTTCATTTATGCCAGCACAGTGCAGTGCTTCTGGATCAGAGTTGGGACAGCCCCTCCAGGGGCATTTGGAGATATAGAGGGTGTTTTGGTTGTCCCAGTGCCTGAGGAGGTGCACTGCTGGCATACACTGGACGGTGGCTGGGACCAAGGTGTGCTAACCCCCCACCCCGTTCCTACAACCCTACGAAATTAAGGAGCTGTCCTGGAAATAATGCCCCAGTTGAGAAACATTGCCGTGAACTGTGAGTTTCTTAAAGGCAAAAACATATCTCATTTTACTTCAGGCATCCATTTATTCCTTTAACCAATGTTTATTGAATACCTATTTTGTTCCTGATACTAACTTCGTCAGTTGCTAAGGCTGCAGCATTGACTAAAGGGTTGTACCTCCTTCCTGGAGCTTTCTTCTAGTGCAGGAGACAGACCGTAAACAACTAGCTATGCAAGCGATCATTTTATCACAGATGCATTATATGCTACAAAGAAAAACATAGTGTGTGTTAATAGAATGCAATATGGATAAGGAGATTGACTTTTGCGTAGAAGTGAGAAAAGGCCACATCTCTAGCTCTGCACTACACCAAGTAGACCATCAGTAAACTTTTGCTGGGCGAATGAATGAACGAGTGAATATATAGCCCCAGCTAATGTTCCCTCAGCTCTTAGTTGCTTCAGGGGAGGCCATTCAATTCAAAAAGATTTTTGAGCATGTACCAAAGAGGTTTTTAAAAAAGTAATAAAATGGTTCCTGCCTTTGGGGAGTTTATAATCTAACTGAGAAAGGCACTCCCAAATTAGATTCAGATGCAACAAACATTTATTGAGTGCCTGCTGTGTGCTAGGCATCATGCTAGGAACATTCATGCTACTTGTTTCATTTACCCTCACAAGAAAGAGCCTGAGAGTTGGTTCCATGAGTCACCCCTAGAAACGGGATTCTGGGCTTGTGCTTCTTTTTTCTCCCCTACAGCACTGAATTGCATGATCTTTGGCAGGCTAAAGATTCTTTGAATAAATTACATTCCAAAGATTCGACTTTTCTAGCCTATCGCAATGGGCTGTTAAAGTAGAGGTTTCACCAGAATTCCAAGATACGTTATTTTGGGTGCCTTTGGGATTTTTCTCATCTTCCCAGGTTTTAAGAAACTACAAATATTGGAACGGGGCTGATAGTTTCTCTTTTGAGTCTGTGCTCTTTGGTTTTCTTTCTTCTGGAATGATAGCCGCCAAGTGATAAGAAATTGAAAAAAGAGTCTAATTTTATGCAACAGACTTTCAAACTACACACACGCACACACATACATTATTTACACCATATTTTTTTTTTTTGGTCTGATAATAACCTTTGGAGCTTCTCCTTTATTTTATTTATTTGGAAAGAAAATAAGCTTAGTTGATCAAGAATTGCTAGTTATCCCTGCTGTTCTTGAAGAACCCAGATAAGCACTTTGCTCCTGGAAACATGAGGTCATGTTCAAAAATCCAAGAAGGGTTGACTTTTTACTGCCCAAACTGCCAAGTCACCGAGACATGTGGAGGTATGAGATGCATTGGCTCCATATCGACCGGGGCAAGACCCCCAATTTTTTTTTAACTCAGCACAGCTGCATTTTATAACAGTCACCAGTGCCAGAGAGGTTGTAGAACTCTGATAATTACTGGGAAAGAAATAACACAATATTCTTTGATGAGAAGATTACTTTGAGAATTTGATTGTATAATGAAGATGTTGCTTTGAAAGGTACTTCCTATTGTTCTGAATCTGAGACTCGCCAGCAAAAAAAAAAAAAAAAATGTCACTTGTTTTGACAGGCTACTTAGAAAAATTCTCTGTTTATTACATTAACTACGGCATTTTAACTGTCAAACTATGAAAGAATGTTCTGTAGTTTAAAAAACAGAATAGAGCTTCAGGGAAATTTTTTTGGCACACTCTTGTTGCTATTGGTATTGGGGGAAAAACATACATTCTGAATGTGAAATTAGCTTTTTATGTGATGGCAGGCAGAGCGACTCACAATGCCCATCCTGGTTTCGCAGGTGCAGACCTGGATGGCATTTGGGGGCAAGTGCAATAGAACAATGACAGTTTGACGTGCTGTTGTTGCAGCTAGCAGACAGGACCATCAGACCTAAAATGAGCTCTCAGAGCTTATTGTTTTGATTTTGCTTTGTTTATAGGCCTAAAAACAAGAGGTTACCCTATAGCAAATAGATACAACAGAGACCCTTACCAATAGTCAATGTGCATTCTGGCTACCTTTGAGCAGATACTTTGGATAAGGGGCCATGGGCATAAAGATGTGCAATTACCAGGTCAGCAGAATGTTATAAACTTGAGACCAGCTGGATAAAAAGAGACTTCAAGGAGACAAAGAAGGCTCTTGACATACAAGCCTCCCAACCTCTTCTTCCAAGTAAAGTGAGATATAATGTTCTACTCTTTAGAATGGTCTATGGGAAACCAGCCTGAAGTTGGGAGGGAAATGAAGTAGATGCCACTTTCCAAATCTGATTCCAGGTAGATCTGCTATTCTGAAATCCCCAAAAAGTCTAGAAGCTTAAGTAGCTGAGAAAGAGATAAGTCAGTTGGGCCTGAGCAGAAGGAAAAATGAGGCGGGGGGCAGGGGAGGACCGTTGACATGTTCTTTTAAATGGGTTAGAAACAGAAACTTAAGTTCATTTATTTCATGTGATGAATTAATGTTTTCTAATATATGCTATGGGGCATCAGCTCGAAAGGACACAATTTAAGATGATCAAAGTGACATGAAAAAATACAGGGATAGAGGAATGGGTGTTTATCAGTCAAACTGGCTGCATTAGGACAGCCCCCACTGGCTGTTCTACACACTTGCTCTAGAGGGCACTTGAGAAGCTGTGTATTTTCTCTTAATTAGCAGAGGCTGTTTTAATAGGGTCTTTATTTGTCCAAATTGTTTTTGAGGGTATGAATATTGAAATCCTGATAATCATAGGGAAACTTGCTTCCTCAGCGGAACCCAGATTAGCAAGCCTAAAATCAGCGGTGCCTAGGGGTTCGATTTCTGTTGGGATATGCCAAGAGCATGTTCAAAGTTATGAAGTCCATTCTGAAATACAAATCAGATGAAAAGAGAAGCATGACCGAAAGAGCCTAATGTTCATGAAATAAGAAATTTACTATTTACTATGAATCTTTTCCCTTTACTACATGATAAACTTTGCTATTGTTTTTCCTGGAAAGATTGCTGTGCCCTATGTGAAAGCTTGTAGAATTTACCAGAAGGAATGATTGCATTAAGTGGGTCATTTCTTGGGGTCAGATTCGCCTCACCCCTGTAAAAACAATTTACCACTTATCCTTCATGTTTACATGCCCAAGAAACCAACCACCGGATTGCTGCCATGGAGATTCAGATTTGGGAGAGGGGGAATGGAGGTAGCTGCCCATTTACAGTTTAGGGTTCATTATAAGATTACCTCAAGATTTTAATGACTTTTTATTGTTAAAGTCAATCTGTTTATTGTAGACATTTTGGAAACTCTTGAAAGAGCTAAAGGAGAATAAATAACACCTGCAATCCATCTTTCAGAAATAATTATTAACATTTTGGTGTCTATCCTTCTGGTTATATTTCAGTTCCTGACTTTTTACACTTAATAATATATCATGACATTCTTCCTTAACCTTAAATATTCTTTAAGGATGAGTTTGTAAGGAGCATAGCAGTCTATCTCTGAGTGTTAATGCAATCATTTTGTCATTGTTGGATGTCTAGGTTGATTTGCAAGCCTTTTCTTCTTACCAGCAGCAAAAAATCATATTTTAGAACTCCTAGCCTGGCTGTGGAGCAGGGCTTGAGATGGGGTCAGAAAGATATCAGGAAAGTTCCAGCAGGGAACAATTAGTTGTTTCACACTAAAGGAGAGCCCAGACCAGAAGTGCTAGTAAATGTGGCTGGAGAGTTAGACTGAGGTCGGATCAAAGAGCGTCTTCTATGCCCTCTATGTACCTTGGATGATATTTTATAGCCATTCGTGTCACCATTGAAGAGCTTTAAAAGGAGGTGTGGTATGGTCAGATTTGCAGTAGGTAGGTTTCTCTGCTATCTGTGGAGAATGGGTTGGAGGGACCGAGACTAAAGGTAGAATGCCAGATACTGAATTTTATGAGATTAAAATGAATTTTATTTTGAAAATTTAATGACAGCATTTGAGATACATGCATTTGACCAAAGAGTCTGCTAAATAAAGTGAAAGTAATACTGTGCATGAGAGCCCTGGATTCTAGCCTTACCAATTGACCAATAAGTCACCCATGACTCCAGATTACAAACCTTATACACTATAAAATGAGTGTAATAATGCCTGTTTATGGTCTCCTAACTTCACAAGGAGACCGTAAATGGAAAAACAAATGCAATCACATTTAATCACAGCCAGCATTTATTGAGCACGCATATGCTAGACAATGTGTTCAATAATTATCTAATTCAATTCTTTCAATAGAGCTATTATGTAGTTATTAATATTATTCCCATTTCATGGATTAGGAAACAGGCTTAGTCACTTGCTTGGGTTTATCCTGAAAGTGGTGGACTTAGAATTTGGTCTAGGTCTGTCTGACTCTGGCACCTGTGTCCTTTACTGTAGTCTACCACCTGTCCTGAGCCAAAAAGGATTCCAGATGGTCTCCTGGGTTTATTTTTTGAGCACTGGGAAGAAAGATGTCATGGAAATCTGATTTTAAAATAATTACTATAGATAAATCTCATTTCATTCCATTATTACCACATAGATCTGAATGGAGTACAAGTGTATACCTACTGTAGAAAAATTCATAGCAACCTGCTAGCCAAACAAAACTTAATAACTAAAATATGAATCACACTGTATAGTTTATATAGTGACCTTAAATACATCACCTCTTTAAATCTAAAAACAATTGTGAATTAAGGAGGGCTTCTGTTATTATCCACAATTTACTGATGAAGAAATTAAGCTTAGTAGATGTCAAGAGCCTTCCCCACACTAGTATATGTGACTGAATCAGGAATTGAACCCAAGTCTGTTTATTCTAAATCCAATTCCTTTTTTTCTCAGGAATAATGGTCTTTCCTTCTCACTAGGTTGCCTCAACTTTGTCCTCTCTGGTGGATTTACTGAACAAACAGTTAAATCCAAAGAAATATGGATAATCCATCTATCCCTGATTAATTAAGAATTTTTGCAAGGAAAAAACTATAATGTATCCATATAGCCCCTTCTCAAAAAAAAAAACACATTCGCATTTTCTATCTGACACACATATGCCTCATACACAAAGGTAGCTATATACCATTCCCTCCAAAAATTTTTTTTCAACTTGCTGCTAAGGTGTTTAAAGGAAAATATTTATAGTTGCACCTTTTAAAAGATTTAACGTTAAATATCTAGTGTGTCCTCACAGTAACCACTTTTACTGGAAGAATGTTGTTTCTAAACATGGGAAAGTCAAATCACATTGTCCTAAAAACATGCTACTCAGAGGCCCTGAATTATGGAAACTTTACCCCATGTCCTGATGGGGATGACTTCAATTCTCACAAATATTCACGAAGCATTTGCCCTTTACTGCGGCTATAAACTGTATTCATTTCTAACTTCACAAAGAAGGAAAGAATCCCCACGTACAAAGCCTTTACTATCAGAACTAAAAAAAATGCCTAATTGCATCGGATAAACTTAAAATATAGTTTTCTGGGTTAAAGATCGGGTGAAGAGGTGGTAAGGCAGCAGGGAGGTGAGCAGACAGAGCTGGGCAGGACACTTTAAATGTCCAGTCACCAGGATCCTGGGAAGTCTCTAACACTGAGGCTCTAACTCTTAAGAAGCAAGGGTCCTGGAAGGTAAAGAAAAGAAAGACGTTTTGCTGGTTTGTTAGACAAGGGGGTGGGAAACCATACCAAACCTTCCTATAAGGGAAGTGGAAGAGGTGAGATCTCAAGAAGATCTTAAGAGTGTTGGGAAACAATCCAAATTTGAGAAATGACTTGTAAGCAGGAGAATCAGGTCGATTGAGGCGGAGTGTTGCAACAAAAATAAAGTATGTCCGCCCTCCCAGAAAAAAAATAAAGCACTTTTTTTATTTTGAAGCTTGACCATGGCTTGTGTAGATATTTATAACATTGACTTTTTTGGGTATTTTCTCCATGCACCAGGTAATAGGTCTACTAGGCAACAGGTCTAGAAGAAATGGGTTACTTGCCTTCTCACCTGCATGTTTTACCACTGGCCATGCCAATGTGCTGCTTGGCGACTGGACGAATCTCTCATTTTATCCACGTTCCAATAACTGAGGAGCTCCGTCCCTGACCTTGATAAATTCCTTGGTAAAACTATATTTACCAGCAGCTTCCAATATCACCTGAGCCCTCCCATCCTTTAATGTACAAACTGCTCCTCCATCCATCCCCGTTTATTATCTTGTCTGTAACTAGACATTGCTGCCAGAACGCATCCCCTGCAGAAACTAGGCCTTTCCACAGCGGGATCCGACAAATCCACATCAATGTGGCACCACGCAGATTTGTAAAGAAGCAGGGATGCCTAATATCTCTCCCTGTGACATCTGGAGAAGGACAAGTAAAGACCAGGTACATTCACCAGCTGTCACTCATAGCAGCCAGAGAGTCAATTCACTTCCCCAGCCTCTGTGAAGGTGCTTGGGAGACCCCTCCTCCTGCTCGGGGCACAGTGTTCCCTTGACTCTTGAAAGCCAAATTGCCTTAAGTCCTTGGGACCCTTTCATTACTGTTTGATCAGGCTGATTTGCAGAATTCTTCTCCATTTTTTTCCCTATCACCCCCGTAAAGACCAAAGCACGAAAGGTCCTTAATGCCACTGTTTGCCATGAGAAACCCGCTTTTAAAATGTGCCTTTGTTCAGTGATTATAGTGGGGAAGGCTCAGTATTAGATGTTATGGGGTGCTCTTTGAAGGGGTGGGGTAGATCAAGAGAACCTTTGTCTGATTCAAGAGCAGAGAGGTGAGTCTTCTCTGAGACACTAGATGGCACAGCAGCTCTGAGCTAGTGGCCTCGGGAAAGGCTGGGCTTGTTCCCTGTCACTGCTGCCACAAACATGAAGATCACCTGGGGTGGGAGAGGGGCTCACATTTTGATTGACTTTGGTGCATACAGGTTGGCCACACTGACTTTTGCTCCGTCTGGCCTTTTTCCTGGCACTTCCCTCAATTTTCAACCCTAACTACATGTTGAGGCCCTGGGCAACAGTGAGTTTGCTGGTAGCCAGCCTCTTGGGAATGCTTTTGTTGTTTTGCTAACTGTGAATATACTCATTTTTTAAAGTAAGTCTCTTCACACCTTGCAGTCCTGACTTCTCTCACCTCATTAAAAAATTTGCTGTAAACAGGACCAAAAAGTTCCCAGCTACCTGGGTGGATGGCAAATGACTAGCCTGCCCTGTGATTACTTGACCACGTTAGACCTCAGGGTTGTTTTTTTTCTTCTTTCCTTTTTTTTTTCCTTTTATTTCAAATGTTATTTAGAACTCAGTGACTAAACTGTTTTTAGGCTTTGTTCCATTCTGTTTCAGATGGCTGCCATGGGCTTCTCTATGGCACCCAACAAGTCCTCATGGAATTCTTTATTTCTCTGTAGTGGTTATTGATGCATGGAGGACCTGGGAGTAGAATAAGCCGCCACCTGGGTCTCCGGACAGGTGTGGTGATCACACTCCCTGACAGAGCCACCCCTAACGGGATGGGGCCCATATTTCCTAGAAGGCTTTGCTTTATGAGAGGCATGAGGGGGAGCAGGCAAGCTAAACCCCACCCCTTTTCCTCCCACTAGTTGACAAACGAAGAAGGTTTTCCCAGGAATGGAGCCTTTCTGAGGGTTTCTATCCCAGGAGACCTGCTACTCCTTTTCCTCCTCTGTGTCTGGCAGGAGGGCCCAGGATTTCACACGCTCTGTTCTGCTTCTCTCTCAGGCTCCTCACTGGGCATTTGTCTTAGAGAATAGGTTTCAAGTTTTAGCCTGGCAGTGAACTCTGCCACTGCCAACCGCTCAGTGTGGGGTGGGGGAGAGCGGGCCTAACTGCCTGCTGACCCGAGTGGAGCAGTCTTGTGGGAAACCACTCTGACTCTCTCCTGCTTTTATCTTATCAGCAATGCCATCTTCTGCCTGGGGTGGTTTTTCTTCTGTGAGTGTTGAGCTGTGGCTGCTTCTGGTCATTTCTCAGACATTTTACCTCTGTCTGCTTTCTGTCATCTAAGAATTCCTAAAACTCTCTGGTCAGCCGATACTACTATTTTGTGGTTTGTGGTGGTGGTGATGCCTATTTGTTTTCAGTGCTGTTTTGGGTTTCAAAATGTTTTTCCCATCAGACCTTTCACATAGCAGACAAAAATCTGGTCACAAAAGCGCCCAGCCCAACAGGTGCTGCTTGATCTTTACTGATCATCTCTGTCCTGGCCCCCTCTGATCTGACTTAGTTAGACTGAATAAGTTCAGATGGTCTAAGATGGAATTTCTTCCTCATAGCTAGATGAATAAACCTGTACTCCTTCAGAAAATATATCTTTTCCATAATTTTACAGGGTTTGGAGTAAGAGGTGAGGTCCAACATTTTCATCCTCTCTCCTCCTTTCATTAATAATTGTTTGCTGTGACACAATTGTGTGCTGTATCAAAAATGAGTTGTGTCGTGGGCAGGTTGTCTTACTTGACCTTTAATAGGGAGAGTAAGAGAGCATAAGCCCCCATTTTTCTCAGGCCACAAAACAAGAGCCACTCCCTGGTATTGCTGCCACCTCCCTTGGACAGACTCTGAATTTAGCATGAATTGTGAGAGCTCATCTGATGAGCCATATTGAACATGCACCCTAATAATAATGCCGTCCTACATTTGTGCCGTATTTCAAATGTGTCAATGCTTCATATATATTAACTCATTTGATCTTTATGACAATTCTGTTAATTATTCCCATTTTATAGATGCAGAAACAAGGCATTGTAAGACCAATTGGGCAACTAGGAAGTTCATGATTTAGATCTCAAATCCAGTTTCTGCTTCTAATCCAGTGTCCTTTGTACTCCCAGATTCTGCTTCTCTTGAGAAGAGAAGCCTAGAGTTATGGATATTTAAGCAAATAACATTCTTCACAATGTGTTGTAATTACCATACCCGTAGGACCATGTGCCATGGAAGAATAAAGGTTGGAGAACCAATATTACCTAAGAGAGATGACATCTGAACTGGGTGTGAAACAGAAAAAAGTATTCTATGAAAAGTCTTGGAGGCATGAAAAAGCATAGCATGTTTGAGGAATGGAGAGATGTCTGACTAGATCAGACATCTGATCTGGAGCAGAGATCAAAGCCATGAGGGAAAGTGTAAAGAGGAGGAAGATGGATGAGTTTGGAAAAATAAATCGAGATCTGCTTTTAAAGAGCTTTGTGTGATGATGAGGGAGCACTTCTGGACAGATTGAGTTTGTGGTGCTTATGCGTTATCTGAGAGATGGCCAGAAAGCTCTTGGAGCTCAGGAAAGAGATCTGTTTGGAGACCAAGATTTAGGTCTCAGCATTACATAGATGAAAATTGGGGATTTTTTTTTCCAGGGAGAGAAGCAAAACAAAATGAGAATAGAACTGAAGGCAGAACCTTGGGGAACAGCACAATTCAGGAGGTGAACAAAACAAAGACATTGAGAAGAAATGTTTAGAGAAGCAGGGAGAGCCAGGAGGGTGGCAGCATGGGGGAGAAGAGAGCATCAGGCCGTGCTCAGTGGTGCTAGGCAGCGAGAAATTGAGCAGGTTTCAAAAAGAGCTTGACTATTTCCATCTTTGCCTCTTTCCTCACACTTTGGCGCAGGTCCTAAGACTACCTATAATGGCTCAAAGGGCAGCCTCA
>NW_011888783.1:16933128-16942548 GCF_000151845.1 Pteropus vampyrus | reverse complement strand
CAGACATACTTTATCTGTCATTTTAACTTCTTGTGCAAGGATTTGAGTTTTGATTATCACTGCTGGAATTTTTTTTTTCTTACTTACACGAATAAATATGCAAATACCTTTACATTTGCTGCTTCCTTTAGCTCTCTCATCTCTCTCAGGAAGATACTCTCCTCAGTTTACAGATGAGACTAAGGCTTTGATGTCACACAGCTAGCGAGGGGTTGCACTAAGGTTAAAATTTCATCTTCAGACTTGAAATCCAGTTCTCTGTTCAGTATATCAACACTCCTTGAGTTTATTTGACCAAGGAACACTTTTTAAGTATGGTTAAGGATGGAACACCATCAGTAGCTCATTAAGGTTTAAATGTTTAATATACAATAACATTGAATAATACCATACATTAAACATTTAAACCTTAATGAGCTACTGATGGTGTTCCATCCTTAACCATACTTAAAAAAAAAACAAAACAGTACACTGATTAACATCTCATAGAAAGTGGTCATCCACAGAACAGATTTGGGGAAATATAAATGTATACCTTCCTGCTTTCTTTTTCTTCCTAATCCCAGACAAGATTTGCTTTCTGCTCATCTCATGCCCTCACCTTTCCAGGGACAGGCAAGAAAATATTGAGTCTATATACATCCATCATTTGTTTCTTGTGGTAGAAGCATATTACATAACCTGAAACATAGTGACAACAGCATTATTACTCTGTTAGGCTAAGATATCACAGAAGGTCCCAAGGAATTTGGATCAATCCAATTGATGAAGCCAATTATTCCTAGATGGGTTAGAAACAACTTTTGTTGTTTTTAAGATAGTAATTAAAAGCAATTTTTTAGAGCAATCATCTACAAAGTGAGAGATCAATTAGTCAACTACAACGTGAGCAGAGGTGTTCTTCCCTGTGAGACTGGAAGGGACGGGGACTGTGTACACATTCTTCCATTAAGGAGCACTTTCATTTCAAAAAAAAAAATTCCTTCAGGAATTGTAATAGCATAATCTTGCCCTCAGCCAATATCTTTTTATAGGGCTTTCTCCTAGGAAATCTGTGAACATGTTACTGACCCTCGAATCCATTTCTATATTTCAAGTTTTAGTGACGAATTTTTTTCTCATTATTTCCTTGTTACTTTTTTCTTTGTAGACCTGGCCAAAGGACCGTGGATGACCTAGAGATTATCTATGAAGAACTCCTTCACATTAAAGCCTTATCTCATCTTTCTACCACAGTAAGTTGTCTCTTATTGAGCACAGTCAAGAGGAGTTTGATTTAACTGCAGTGTTGGGACTGGAGAAGAGTATTAAGGTATATGGGAGGGGACAGGAATGGCTGAATTCTACCTCATAAATCACCCCTACTCTTTCTCATGAGATGCTAAGGAAGTCATACACAAGAACAGTCATCAAAAGGGGATCAAATATTGTCACATTATTAGTAGTTTCCCGTGAGCCCTAAATCCCGAAGCAGTATGATGTGAGTAAGGTTGGAACATGTGCTTCATCCTTCCAAATCTGAATCTCAGAACTTGCACACATAGACAAGAGAACCAGGCCTTAAAAGAGGCTCTGAAACCCTTCCATGAAATATACAACCAAAGAGAGGAAGGAGAAAAATCAAGATGACTTGTCCTGGCCCAAGTGGCCAGCTTTGCCCAGGTTTGCTGCCCTGTTGAGAGAGGTAGCAGAAGGGTCAAGAGATTATTACTTTAGATATGTTAGGGCGCAGTAGCAGTACACACTAGTAGAAAATGGCTCAATGGCTGTGTATGACTCTGAACTTTTATGTGATTAGGTTATTTAGGGAGGCAGTGGACAGAAATTTAATCTCTGAATAGGGACAGAAACATCCACTTCCACAGAAGGAACATAGGAATAGGATTTTGAGGCAACACAAGTCTCCTATGTGCTAATAATTCAATAATAACGATAAAAAATTGTTTCAATAATAACAACAAAGAAAGTTCACAGATTACATACTGAGGTCCCTCAGCAATATCTACATTCCTAAGTTGCCTTCTATTTCCAGATCACTGGGTGATGTTATGCTTTCACATGGTTGCGGCATCTGTGATCCCTGCTCTGGGCAGTAGGGTTCTGGTCTCTGCCGCAGCCCCAAGCACAAGGGCTAAAACCCTTTCTCCCTCAACCCAGCAGAGCTGTCTTCACATTCCTCCCTGCTGCACTACTAGGAGTCCAGCAGCTTGCTCACCTACATGGAGTACCCAGGGGTGTGGTCTAGCCCACCCCAGCCTCCCCTCCCGCCCACCACTGCCCTGTTATCCTCACTTTATCTATGGATGAGTGTGTGTGTTGGTGGGGGGGTGTCTACTGCCTAAGAGCCTCACCTGGGGAGCCCCTGCATATGTGGGCACAACGTGCTCATGCTGTAGAGGAAAATGAGGGAAGACCCCTTTTCCTATCTGCACTCTAGGTTCCCAGCATGTCCCAGTTCTGACTTTCCCACTTGGTGGAATTGAGAGGACGGTAGGTAGTCTCCTCATCTTCCTTAAACTCCAGGTACCCAGACACCATGGGAAATTCTCAGGTTACTTGGTTCTTAAAGAGATACAGCCATATTTGAGACCATAATTTGGAACTAAAAATTTTTTTATCTAAGAATATAAATCTGCTCACACATTTCAGCTTAATTATTCAGCTTCAGGATATTGAATTCCCAACATGTATATCATAGATGCTCTCACCTTCTCACCCAAGATGAAAGATAGGCAGTGAAGCAGACTAATTTGTACATATGAAACCACATTTTAAACGTCTCTAGGGATGTTGCCGTGCATGAATTAGCTTATAAAACAGCTTTTGTAGGAGCTCTAAGAATCGAGTGGCAAATCTAGTGAAAGTGGTTCTAGATGAGAGTAGCAGCAAGCTGAGTCAGAGATGACTGTGTGGAAAGAAGGGTACAGTGGGCACTGCAGAAAGGGAACATGGCCCTCCCCCCACCCCCAAATCTGACCTGTCCTTATTCTTTCTCTTTTTCTTCTAGGTGAAACGGGAGTTAGCAGGTGTTCTCATTTTTGAGTCTCATGCCAAAGGAGGAACTGTGTGTAAGTGAAAGCTGTAATCGGACATTTCGCCTGGCTAGCCCCCTTGAGAGCAGGTGCCACGGGAGCCTGCTGCAAATGCTCCCCTTTCTTGGGCCTGGATCAGACTTGGCAGGACATCCTGTGGCACTTTTGTTTTCTGGGAGCTGTGGTCATCCCCAGCACATGTCTGTTATTATGCAGTCTGGTGGTTTTCTGGTACAGACAGGGGTGTACTTGCCAGCTGAGTCTCCACTGGCTTCTTAGCTGCTGGCCCAAGATGTTGTTTAATGAGGGTGGAATGAAGTTTCATTCTTCAGGCAGAGTCTTTTCGCAATGACCTCACTTCGGTTTATGGTTTTAGGAGAACAAATTCATCTCTTGCGATTGTGAGTTAGAATGATAAACTCTCCTGTTTTCTTTTTCTTCTCTCATTTCCACTATCAGCTCCAAGCCCAAGAGAATTTCTTTGATGCCAATACTTATAAAGGACTAATATATAAGATCTCTCCAGAATCCAAGATGATCATATTTGGAAGCAAGAAATTGAAATTTGATATTAATAAACGTGAACAAAATTATTTAGGCTAGCACTTACCACTAATCCGCGAAGTCCTTGAAAAGCAGTGTTAGCGGTCTGCTCAGGGCAGGATATGCCACCTTCTCTAGTCTCTCTCGGAGAATCAGACACATCAGCATGTTAAGGTTCTCAGAAGACCTACAATAAAGAAAAATGTTCACTCCATTTAAAGCGACACTTCCTAAACCAAGTGTAACATAGAACACTTTTTTGATGGACACTCATTAACGTTTCAAAGGACGTTCTTTGAAAAGTGTCGCTCTTTCTTTAGACTGAGTTGTGTTAGTCAAATAAGCAGGGAACATGAATTGTAAAAGCAAAGAGTTATACAATTCATATTTCGAAATGTTTTTCAGTCATAAAAAATGATATTTGTAACACTGATTTTTATTTTAATAAGTTTCCTTTCTTGAATGTTTAAATGTTTGCTTTAACTTTTTTTATGTTTATGATCGCTGATGATTTACAACCTCTCTTTTGTTCTTTTCATTAAAACTCCAACCCTATCTGTAGTGGTTATCATTCAAATACATTTTTAAAAATGTAGATATGTATCCATAAATGACATATTTTCAAAATTCACATTACTGGTCAGATTAGTTTTTAAAACTATTTTCTACAGTTTAATAAGTTTTAATGACTTGTGAGGGAAAGTGTATTGCTTGATGAAATGGATTTCTGGTGAATTGATATCCAGTAAAAATGGATCTTTCCGGGCATAACAAACAGAGCAGTGTTTCTGTTCCTTCCACGTTCTATCGAAAAGGAAATAATATTTCACCTGAATCAGTTAATACTTTCCACTAATTTTTTTCTTCTGGAATAAATGTGTGATTCTGGGAACTTAAAAATGATGATTTGATAAGCTATAATTTCTATTGATGTGCTTCTATTCTTGACATAAGTCTTTTCATCTTTTCGTATCTAGTGTTTAACCAGGGAGAAGAAGGTACCTCCTGGTACATTATTCTAAAAGGATCAGTGAATGTAGTCATTTATGGCAAGGTATAGATATATCTTTTTCTTTTTATTATGCTCCATTTACTAGTGTGGCTTTAAGTATTAACAATGTAGTGCTACAATTAAACTTGCAACAACATTGTTATTTGATGTAGAAGAGATACTATAGCATCTCTAATCATAAATTATCTAAATTATTATACTCAGATTAGTATTGAACTTTCTGGGGCTTATCTCCTTATAGATTATAATGTATATGTTTAAGTTAGGCCATAGCCCATATTACTCAATGAAAGAAGAATGAAACATTATAATTTAATTATATAACTCCCCTTTGGTTTCCCTGGGCACATCCTCTTTATATATACAGCATTTATATATACAGACGGTCTTGTGGTGGGAGGTGGGTGGGTCTTTGCTCCATTTCAGGGAATCATCTGCATCTGAATGTTCTGCTCTCTCCAGGGTGTAGTCTGTACCCTGCATGAAGGCGATGACTTTGGCAAGTTAGCACTAGTAAATGATGCCCCGAGAGCTGCCTCTATCGTCTTGCGAGAAGATAATTGCCATTTCTTAAGAGTAGACAAGGAGGATTTCAACCGGATCCTAAGGGTAAGTCCAAGACAAAGTGTGGCTGAGAGGCATCCCATTTTTGCCTTTTGCCAGATAAGCAGATTTGAGTGTTGGGTTAATTGAGTAATACTGTGATTATCGAATGCTCAGGGAACAAAGTATCTTGGTCACAAACCTGGGATGTTCAATGTGATGGTATGCATTCTGGGGTCCTGAGGAATATTCCAGTAAAGCTGCGAATGTGATGTGCTATGCTGGACCAAACACTCTGCACACACCTGAACCAATCCATAAGAATGGAAGACAAAGAAGACAAAGAGGGACTGCCTTGGCACATGTTAAAGTGTGAGATCCTCTTGGCAATCCTAGGCTTCCAATCTGTGTCCTTCCCTCCTCATGTATTTATCCTAAACCTTCTTAGTCTCCACCTCCGACCTCTTCCCAAATCTGAACCTTTCTCATATCATCACATACTCTCTCGATTTATTAAGTGATTATATTTTAGTGGGAATGAACATCAGTCATGGTGACTCCAACCAAGCATTTTCATTTCGAGTGCTTTAGGTCAAATTGATTCACACTCAGGGAATTTCAGACTTCAGCAAGTAGATAAAGAACAATTGGGATGGTAAAGGGAATCATGAAATTGCACTTAAATTTGGCTCTCCAGATGCGCCCAATCCAAGCTTGTTAAGGTATTTGTGAGAATGGGTGATGTTTAGAAGAGATGGTCCTTGGTCTTTTCCCACCATGCAGCCCCTGGTCCCTTGGAAGGAACAACCCAACTTTGGAAAGGCCTGATTGTGGACCGCTGGGGATGATGACAATGTCTCATCATCCCTGGCCTCTTAGGTGTCCCATGCTCCATCTGGGCCTACCTTGAGTTCACCCAGAGAAATGTTCCCTCTAGAATCACTTTGCTCTGTTCTCTCCCCTGATGGCCTACAGAGCAGGCTCCCTTCTCTGCCTCTCCCAGTTTTAGCATCCTTCTCTATCCTACCTGAAAGTCTTAAATGAAACGTCCGTGCTTTCAGTTACATCTGACATAATTTAATGATGATTTACAATGTCATTCTCTGCTCTTTATGTATGGACACCTACCTGTACACAGACTTAAGCATTTGCCTTTGGTGGCAAAATTTCTGACACCAAAGTTTGTCTTAGGAATATACTCTCATAATGCAAAGAAACTTAAATTAAAAACTATGCCATTGAATAATATAGAAAAAAATACCATATGGAATTTGACTCAGTTCTTATCTAATCTCTTTTAAAATGAGGACCAAATGATGAGGAAAAAGTATATTAAATTTGTTAAATTAATTATTTTAAATGACATTGAAATATAAAGGTAAACTTTAGTAACTCATTAAAGTTTACACACATGGAGTTTACATTCAGCCAAAAAATTCTTTGAAAGAATCGCATTAAGACCATTATGATAGATTGAATTTACAAAATTATTCAAAATAACTGAAAAATGTTTTTAACCTATTTCAAACTGATTTTTTGAAAATAAACAAAGTCTTTTGATTAGAGAGAAAAAGTGCCACTTCTAAGAAAACTAAATACCCTCAGAAGAAAATCAGAGTGAAAGAACTTTGCCGAAGCTGAGTTTGCCTCATTTTTTTTTGTCACGTATTTTTATAAAGAATAAAGGCTTTGCTCCTCTGTCTTCCCGCTATACCACCCTCCCCCAAAGGTTTCTCAGAGCATGACCACCCTCCTCTCCACTCTGCTGATTTTCTGAATCTGGGGTAAAAGCAGAGCTTTAAAACCATATGCCTCAAACCATTCTGGTCCTCTCTCTGACCGTTCCAGCCCTTGACTTTGAAAATGACTTAATTTGTAGATGCAACAATTAGCATCACAAGCGCCAAATGAGTTTCTGAAGCATTTGAAATTTTTTTCATTGTCTGAGAAAATGGCAGCATCTGTATGTGGTGTAATTTGTATTTGCAGGACGTTGAAGCAAATACAGTCAGACTTAAAGAACATGACCAAGATGTCTTGGTGCTGGAGAAGGTCCCAGCAGGGAACAGGGCTCCTAATCAAGGAAACTCACAGCCTCAGCAAAAGTAGGTTTGCATCCAACACTGCAATTGCCAGACTATGATTAACCTTTTCACATGGTATCATCATTTCTACAATAGCATGTTCTCCTTTTTTTGTGGAAGATAGCAGTGTGTGTGACTTTTTTCTCTCTATTGACTAATCACACATTTTGTGGAGTATAATGTATCCATTTCTGGCACTATGTTGAGCTTGGTGCTGCCTAGAGTAATTCTGGGGAAAATATTCCCCTACTCTAAAAACGCAGTCTGTATACAGTGTTCAATCGTAATAGCTTCGGAACAGAAGGCATCGGAGAGAACAATGGAAGTAGGAATGCCAAGCAGCTCAAAGGATTTGCAGACCCCTAGGTAATGAGAACCTTTGGCATTTGAATTCATATGTGGGATCTCTCAAGAAGCATTTTCATCTTGTTATCAGAATAAGCAGCCTTGACAGGAATCCCAAATTTCAAATATAAGACCGTTTGTTGATTGCAGCAGGGAAGTATCCATTTGGCCTCATCCATACTTATTTCTGCTAATGTCAAAAAGGTATTTGTTTCACATTGCACATGTCCCTATATAACTTGGGTCTTTACAGTATATCTATGTTCGGATCCACCTTTCGCTGCAACTTCATATATGAGACTTTCATCAAATGTACCCACATTTGAATGGTAGGACAAGAGAATTAGGAAATGTAGCTTTAAGAAGTTGTAGAAAATTACTGAATCTCATTTTAAAAATAAAGATTAATTTTAAATCTTAGAATAATAGAAACACCAGTTCTGTAGATGAAAGAATGTCACCAAATAATGTGTTGAAAAAGAATGCATCCAAGTAACTTTTTCTTTTTTCACCATGTAAGTGGGGTGTTCCCTTTAATCAGGACACTCATCATAACTGATGAATTTTTCTTGTTTAGACTAAAAGCCTCAGGCTCAGACATTTTCTTCTGAATGAATCAACATATTTACAAAGAAAGTGTAAAGAAATATATTATTGACTAGCCATAGTATATTTTGCATATTTTGTGTAATCCCTTATTACAACTCCTTGCAATAGATGGGAAAATTTAGGCTGAGAGAAGGAACTTACTTGCCCAAGATTTACAAAGCTTATAATGGTAGATCTGGGATTCAAGTCCAGCTTGACCAATTTCAATGCCTTTTCTCCTTTAGCCTCACAGATTACTATAGCAAAATATGTTACATAAACACTGTATCTTCAACACTACCTAGCATTGCAAACAGATATATTTCAAAAAGACTAGCATAAAATGGACTAGATAAAAACTATTCGTTCACTTACGAACCTATAAAATGACCACCCAGAATCCTTTATTATTTTCTTATTTTTTACTACTAGCCATTCTTGAAAATGTTCTTGCTTAAGTGTTTTTGATAGTCCTTCCAGCCCACAGAGGAGGACAAGAATGAAAACATTTTTTACGTGAAGGTTGGGACACTCCCAATGAGTTTCTTCAGTGCCGTTAAATATAAGTAGACCATTTTATAGTGGTAATCTGCATTCTTTAATAATACCTCAAGTGTTTTGGGAAAAATTTGCTGCCTGAAAAAGGAAGCCTTGAAAATTCCCCTTAACCTTGAAACATCTGACCAAGAGGTCCCCTGGAGTCCCCCTTCCTTCACCTCTTCATAGCATGGCAGATTGATGAAAAGCTTGTTACAACATCTTCCATTCAGAGCACCTTCCAAATATAGATTTTTTTTTTTTTTTTATGAAATCAAACTAAAAGGAACAGAAAAGGAGAAGCCATGTGTATTAAACTTATTTTAGGCCTGGATCTGATTTCTGTTATATCTCTTTATTTGTGTCCTGTGGGCCAATTTAAGTTTCTTGTATAATTCAAAAACTTGTGTGTGTTCACAGCACACCATTTAAGAAATATCATTGAGTACAAAATTACATACCATGCAAAACCGATTCCCTGAAAAATAAAAACTCACTCTCTCAAGGGGTGTTTTCCATGTTGAGCTTTCCCAAGCCAGACCAGAGTCAAAAGGGGGAGACCATGTAAGTGAATTTTGGCCCAATATTCTAGATAACTTTGATAACATGGCAACAATCATGTCTGTGGATAGACTGAAAATTTAAGAAACTCTAGGGCTTCTATCTCCTGAAAAATTATCCTTTTTGAGCTCAAAGAGTATTGCTGTTGGTGCTGATATTAATGTTTTTTTTTTTT
>NW_011888783.1:16931100-16933078 GCF_000151845.1 Pteropus vampyrus | reverse complement strand
CGTTAAATATAAGTAGACCATTTTATAGTGGTAATCTGCATTCTTTAATAATACCTCAAGTGTTTTGGGAAAAATTTGCTGCCTGAAAAAGGAAGCCTTGAAAATTCCCCTTAACCTTGAAACATCTGACCAAGAGGTCCCCTGGAGTCCCCCTTCCTTCACCTCTTCATAGCATGGCAGATTGATGAAAAGCTTGTTACAACATCTTCCATTCAGAGCACCTTCCAAATATAGATTTTTTTTTTTTTTTATGAAATCAAACTAAAAGGAACAGAAAAGGAGAAGCCATGTGTATTAAACTTATTTTAGGCCTGGATCTGATTTCTGTTATATCTCTTTATTTGTGTCCTGTGGGCCAATTTAAGTTTCTTGTATAATTCAAAAACTTGTGTGTGTTCACAGCACACCATTTAAGAAATATCATTGAGTACAAAATTACATACCATGCAAAACCGATTCCCTGAAAAATAAAAACTCACTCTCTCAAGGGGCGTTTTCCATGTTGAGCTTTCCCAAGCCAGACCAGAGTCAAAAGGGGGAGACCATGTAAGTGAATTTTGGCCCAATATTCTAGATAACTTTGATAACATGGCAACAATCATGTCTGTAGATAGACTGAAAATTTAAGAAACTCTAGGGCTTCTATCTCCTGAAAAATTATCCTTTTTGAGCTCAAAGAGTATTGCTGTTGGTGCTGATATTAATGTTTTTTTTTTTTTTATTCACTTTTCCCCTGAGAAATACAGAATAGTTTCAGAACTGCCTGACTCTGTCCACACCACTCAACTCTGAGAGTGGTATTAAAATGTCAGTAGCAAGACAGTATATCTCATGATGGATAAACTGTGTGGATCCCTCAAAATTTTACCATATTGATTATCTGCTGATCTGTAGTTATGTGGTTTTAGTAAGAAAGAAAAAATTGAAATGACTATTTCTGTTTTAGTTGCTGTGTTGCTTTCTCTTTAGACTATCAACCACCCTATTGCTCAACTCTATCCTGTTTGCAGAAAGATTGTCTGTTTCAGGCCTTCCCACCACTACCTCTTTTTTTGTTCTAGGTGCAGATGGAAGTCTCCTCATTTCCAGATTTGGTGTTAGGAAAAGATTTTCTGTCACAGGCTTAAAACCTCACAGCTTGGATAATGTAACCAATTGGGGTTGTCTTTAATTTGGACTAGAGTAGCCCCTTCGTGCAATAAACTAAGAAGAGCCATACTGTCTGATCTTCAAATCTTTTTGTTTAAACAAAGGTTAAGCAGTAGGTGCCTGGCAGTGGCCAACCTGAAACAAAGCAATAATGTGATGTTTCAGCCAAACTCAGAGCTGCAAGACCACAGAGGCTGTGTCTGGCCAGAAGCTCCCTGGCCTTCCCTCGTAAGAGTCCCCTGCCCTAAAAGAAATGTCAACACGCGAACAGCGTTCTGCAGAGCTGAGAAGAGGGAGAGGATGTGTAAGGCAGCTACCACAGCTGTACCAGTAGAGGGAGCCTTTGGTAGCAAAAGAAAGATCCCCGCTGTCTGAGAGTGACCAGAGGGCAGAATTTAGAGACTACTTCTCTCGAGTGAAGTGATAGGCCATTCTGATCTTTATTCTTTTTGACCAGACATAATATCCTAGCTAAGGAGTGTTCAAACATAGGACACCAGAATGTGAAGCCAAACTTCTATCAGAATTAAACTTTTGACAAGGGAACAAATTTCTAACTGATGTTATCAGTCATGCAGCCAGCTATAGAGCATGCGGCTTACTAGCAACTGCTGCCCAATGTCATGCTAAGTAACAAGTAACTGTTTTTTTATGTAATACATTTATACTCTAATTTAAATGAAACTTATATTCAGAAACAAGCATACAGGTTTTCTTTAGAGGGAGTTTTTCATTGCACAGCAGACTTCTTGTTCAGAATGAGCTCCAGGTACCTAACCTATATATGTGTAACCTCCACCTGGAGCTCCTTGCTATGCAGGCAGAGCAA
>NW_011888783.1:16927666-16931050 GCF_000151845.1 Pteropus vampyrus | reverse complement strand
ACTGTCTGATCTTCAAATCTTTTTGTTTAAACAAAGGTTAAGCAGTAGGTGCCTGGCAGTGGCCAACCTGAAACAAAGCAATAATGTGATGTTTCAGCCAAACTCAGAGCTGCAAGACCACAGAGGCTGTGTCTGGCCAGAAGCTCCCTGGCCTTCCCTCGTAAGAGTCCCCTGCCCTAAAAGAAATGTCAACACGCGAACAGCGTTCTGCAGAGCTGAGAAGAGGGAGAGGATGTGTAAGGCGGCTACCACAGCTGTACCAGTAGAGGGAGCCTTTGGTAGCAAAAGAAAGATCCCCGCTGTCTGAGAGTGACCAGAGGGCAGAATTTAGAGACTACTTCTCTTGAGTGAAGTGATAGGCCATTCTGATCTTTATTCTTTTTGACCAGACATAATATCCTAGCTAAGGAGTGTTCAAACATAGGACACCAGAATGTGAAGCCAAACTTCTATCAGAATTAAACTTTTGACAAGGGAACAAATTTCTAACTGATGTTATCAGTCATGCAGCCAGCTATAGAGCATGCGGCTTACTAGCAACTGCTGCCCCATGTCATGCTAAATAACAAGTAACTGTTTTTTTATGTAATACATTTATACTCTAATTTAAATGAAACTTATATTCAGAAACAAGCATACAGGTTTTCTTTAGAGGGAGGTTTTCATTGCACAGCAGACTTCTTGTTCAGAATGAGCTCCAGGTACCTAACCTATATATGTGTAACCTCCACCTGGAGCTCCTTGCTATGCAGGCAGAGCAACGACGAGAGACACATGCTTGCGCTCCGAAGCCAGACCTGGTCTCACAGTGGACATCTCACATTTACTAACTGGGTGACCGTGTGCCTGATGTCTCCCCTTGCAGAGCAGTTTCTCCCCCTGCAGAATAAAGATAATATTTAACTAGCAGGAGTAAACGTGAGGACATTGCTCAGTGCCCACTAGTTGTCTGGGGCATAGTAAACATTTGACAGATGTCAAGTGCCCTTTCCAACCCCAAGTCCTTATTATGTGGTCAGATGATGCTTCCCTTCATATATTTCAGAAGTTATTGAATGAACTCAGCAATTTTCTCCATTTAAATGTTGAAAGTCATGTATAGCTAAGACCTCTCTTTTCTTCAAATATTCATCGCCTACAAGAGGAAAAATCGTTGTCTTCTACCTTTTTTACTTTGAGAAAAGGGTCATACTTTTGAGATTAAAGTATATTTTTTTTCTATTTCCCCTCTCCTTCTCTAGTCTCCAAAGCCATGTTTCCTCAGCGATTTAACTCTTCGGCTTCCTTTCGGTCATACGTGCACACACACATTTGCACACACTCACAGAATAGTTTTAGCTAATGGTGCCTGCCAGGTAGGCTGTATCTGTTTCCTCATTCCACACCAGAGTTGCTTCACGCATTCTCCCTCTCCACTTTCACATGCAAAGGGTCATATGTTGAATTGCCTTTTCTTCACTCCCTCAGGCTGGAGGTTAAGACCTTGAGATTAATATGTTAGGGATAGTCTTGGGATCCCCACACACTTCCTCCAAGGTCTCAAATGGGCAAGAAAAGGGTGTTGGTGAGGAGGTAAAGAAATCTAGGTTTTTCTAGAGCAGAATTCTACCAGTGCTTTCTACTCATAAGAGAATTTTATCTCCATTGTTGTTTTTCTTCCCTGTCACATGACCTTATGTGAAATGCAGAAGAGCCAAGTCTGAGTGTTGGAATAGGAGCCCCTAGATAAGCTTAATATACTTTTCCTATAACTTTCATTCACTGTCTTGTTATCATCTTGAATATGACTTTGACATAATCCATATTCAATTTAAAAAATAAATCCTTCCAAGTTGATTGTAGAGCTCCATGGATGGATCTTCTGAAATAACAACACCCCCCTCAAATAATTTATATTTGACATTGAAATTAATTATGTGAATTTTTTGTTGTTGATTGATTTCCCATTCAGATGCTATTGGGATTTCTTGTTTGCTCATTTGGGTTTTGTTTTCTTTTCTCTTATTTTATTCTTAGCTATATTTACAAAGCACATACCAGTGTACAGTTGGGAAGGACAGAGCATTCCAGAAATAGGCAGGGGAATCCAGTATGGGACTGAAATTTTGCTACAAGTAACCCATATATGGATAACCTAGTTAATAGTCACTTCCCCTTGCCAGCTCCCTCTGCCTGACCTGAACTGCCCTGAGATTCACATGTTCCTTTTGATTCCCCTTGGAACAAGGCTGGAGTTACTTAGTTCCCAGCCTGCTAGAGCCACTCTCCAAGAAATTTACTTCAGTTCCATGTAGGGAAAAAAGTCACATTTTAGTAACTACTTCCATCTGCAGTTTTTCCATTGTCTTCCTATGTGATTTTGGCAAGGTGCATGGTCTCTCTTACCATAAGGAGACTATGGACCATAGGTTAAATCAATATGGTTCCCTGGGATCTCAAAAAAAAATTTGGGGGGGATATATGAAGTTATTTATTTATTAATAATTTGCCCACTTTTGAAAAGCTAATGATATGTTTATTTCTTATTAGGTATACTGTGATGTCAGGAACACCTGAAAAAATTTTAGAGCATTTTCTAGAAACAATACGCCTCGAGCCAGCTTTAAATGAAGCAACAGGTAAATACCCAGAACGGTTTTGTGTGTCCATTAATTCCATGCAGAACATTGTAAAAAAAAATAAAAATCCTGAATTCATTTTCTTCGTGTGTAACCAAAACAGTTTTAGAAAGGGGTTATGCATATTAATGTTAAAAGAGCATCCCTATGTGGTGCACTCAAGGAGCAATCCTTCTGACTGTCCTCTGACTATCCTCTGTCTGCTCCAATCCTGGCTGTCTTTTGTAAATGACTCAGTCTCATTCATACATATGGGTAGCCTTCCACAGACATCTCTTCTGTTATCATTTAAATTCACCTTCCATAGGCATCTATTAGGTTATAATTTTCATTCTATAAAGGATCTGCTGCTGCCTACACAAAAGGCACAACCTTGCTCCGACTGGAAATAAAATGATTCTGACTGTGATTGTAGATTTTTGGGTTGCCTCAGAGTGTAAATAAATGCCACCTGTATTAATTTGCTAGAGCTGCTACAACAAAGTACGACAAACTGGGTGGCTCAAACAGTGGAAATGTGTTGTCTCACAGTCCTGGAGGCCAGAAGTCTGAGATCAGGGTGTCGGGAGGATTGGTTTTACTGAGGGCCGCATCTGTTCCCGGCCTCTTTCCTGGCTCCTCATAGTTTGCCAGCAATCTTTGCCACTCCTTGCCTTATAGATGCATCACCGCTGTCTCTGCCTTCGTGTTCACATGTTCTCCCTGTGTCTCTTCGCATAGTCTTCTGTGCATCTGTCTCTGTGTCCAAATTTCCTCTTTTTATAGG
>NW_011888783.1:16922658-16927086 GCF_000151845.1 Pteropus vampyrus | reverse complement strand
CACTGAACTCTACAGAAGAAGATTTCTCTCTGAAAGAAGTTCAAAGATTTATCTAAAGAAACTACTGATAGTTCAAAGTCTATTTCCATCACTTTTTCAGTATACTCCAGGTGAAATTATATACCTCCTAAAAGAATTTTAGCACTGATTTACTTCTTATTTTATCTTCTAATTTTAGTTTCTCATTTTATAAATAGATTATCTGAGATATTTCTTTTTTTACATAGCAAATGAATTGGGGAGTAGTTGATATAAAAGCCAGGATCTCTGGCAGTTGTTTTTGGTTTGATATTTGTTGAGTATCTTCTTGGCAGGCACCAAGCTGGATGCTTTAGATTAGGCAATGTGAACAAGAAATTGCTCTCCTGTCCTACTGGAGGACATAAAGGAGTATGCAAATAGCTTGAACATAAGGTAGAATGTGGTCAGTGCTTCAAGAACACTGATTGGCTGAGGGACCAGGCAAAGTGTCATGGAGAATGTAGCCTTTCAAGTGGCACTGAAGGAAGGCTGGTGTCTAGTAACTATAGATTGGAGACAAAGCTTTCCATACTGAGGTACAACATTAATACTGACCTAGAAACAGACAAGGGAGATCAAACAGTCTGGTTTTGCTGGACTATCATATCCATGAGAAGGAGAGGAAGATGAGGTCTAAGAATTTTACTACAGATCTTGGAGGGTCTTAAATGCACAGGTAAGCAATGGGGAGTGGCCGAAGATACCTGAGCAAGGAGAATGTGATAAGAGGCCCATGATAAGAAACTCACAGATGTAGTAAAGTGGGAAACCCTTGTATTTATAGATTTATAATACAGTGAGAAATATCAGAATTGACAGTGAAACTGGTTTACATTGCAGCAATGAACACCTCTGGATTTGACAGTACATTCTCTTAATTTACCAAAACATCTATTTGCAGTCTTAGACCTATTAGTTTCCTAGACTATGACCAGTATTAGTCATTAAGTGACTTTGGAAATCATTTTGAGTAGGAAATGGTTTTTAAAAATCAGTTCTCAAGAATTTCCAAGAGAAATTACTGCATATGAGTAGCAAACACGAAAGCCATGGTGAAATGTGGTTGCTAGGTAGTTATCACGCTAATGGCTGGCTCCTCAGCCTGGGAGCACCCTACTGAAAGCTCTGCTTTAGCAAAATGTAAACTGCTCTATAGCACAGGCCTTCTGGGAGTCTTATAAGCAAACGTTACCTCCCCTGTCCTCACGGAATATCTAAAACATATCAAGGTGACCCTAGATGTTAAACTTAAGCAAGCCAAAATTTTTTTCAGAAAGTCAAAGTTTCAAACAGCTTTTGTCTGTCACCTTCTCTTCAACTTCTCAGGTTCAGTGTAGTGTGAGTGAAATGAGTGGTAACACCAAATGTTGACAGAATGACAGCTTGAGATTATACTCATCCCTTATATTTAAGTGAGTATAATGGTATTATATGATATGATAGGGCTGTTAGCTAACTCCACGATGGTAATCATATTGGAACATATAAATGAATTAAATCAATTCGCTGTGATCAATACCTTAAACTTACATAATGTGATATGTCAATTATATCTAAATTGTTTTTAAAAGTGAGTATAATGGTTAAACCTTTAGTCACTGACTCCAGCATTACCAATATAAATTGATTTAAAAGACATTAATGCTTATCTAATTTATATAGTTAAATTTTTCATATTTATCACCATTTTCTATTTGAAAAGTTACATGGGTTTCACAAATCTCAGCCAGTGTAGTTTATTTTTTAATTGAAAATCCCTATAGCATTTTGGATTCCAAGTTTCAATGGGCATCTCCTACGGGTTTTAGATCTGTCTTTGCATGCTTTCCCACCAATGCTGACTGGATAGTGCTGTCTTTGCAATGAAGCACTAACATGAATTCAAAGTGAGGCAAATGAAGCTTATCTCCAGGACTTGCCTGATTTCCCTTCTCCCTGCTTACCTATCTACAAAATAGCTTCAAATCTAAGACATTCACCATTTTAATCTACTGAAGAGCTTTGTTTTGCTTCAGTTGCTTCTCACAGCCTTTATCTTTTCTTCTTTTTTTCTCTTCTTTTGTTTCCCTCACCAATTCTCTGCTCTTACCACCTCCTTTTTCTGCAATTCCATCATCCTCTCACCCTTCATTGCTCCCTCTGGAAATAAGAAGTAAAAAAGAGAGAAAATGATATTGACAAAAGACATGGTGTAAAGTTGAAAAAGAAATGACAATGTTTTAATTCTACATACATGGTGCTATCCATGGGTGGCTCTTTAAATATATATATACATGTGTATAAAATCATTTTTATGTGAAGTGCTTCTATGTACAGTAAAAGCAAGCCAATGTATCAGAACCATTGGTCAAGAACCAATGAATAGATACTCTTGCTTATCTAAATATGTCTACGAGAATATAATTTCCTTTTCTGCTTTGCATTTTCCCCCCTGCAGATTCTATTTTAAATGACTTTGTTATGATGCACTGTGTTTTTATGCCAAATACCCAGCTTTGCCCAGCCCTGGTGGCCCAATATCCTTTTGTTGTGAAAAGTCTCTATTGTCTTGAAGACACCCCACATATACATGGCCATTATCTTATCCCATGCTCTGAAGGTAAGTCATAGCCTAGACACAGTTGTGCTTCGTACCCTGTCTAACACTGAAATGTCAGCAGCTTTCCCCAGCACAGACTCCATCTTGCCCTGGCATGGTTTTGCTGTCTCATGTACAAAGATTTCTTCTTTGTTACCTGTGTAGAGAAATGTGAGCCAAGTTACCTCAGGAAAGTGATACTGGTTAAAAATACACATACTGGAGATAGGCTAGAGAAAGTTATGGAGAAGAATCTGGGAGTATTATTAAGGGTAGATTAAGGGTAGTTTCCTAACCTAGGAGACAGACTTCATACCTCTGTCAGGATGCCTGGCACGTTGAGTTATCTACTTGTGTTCTTCCTCTAAACTGTAGTATTAATCAGACCTCTGAAAAAAGACAAGTGATCACTGTAGGGTACCTTTTACATTCATCCTCGTCCATCCTCCCTCTAGATATCAAAATTTATTCCTTTGTTGCTATTTTTATTATCACTGACTATTTATTGACTTAAATAAAAGATACAAAACTTGAAATTCTAATGGCAGTTCTTTTGGGAAGCTTTTCAATAGTCTATTGAACTGACCAATTGATATACAATGTCTGGAAACATTCAAAAAATGTAAGTTGAATAAAAGAAGTAAATGTTATTAATGAATCACACTCTCAAATTTGGGGGGGGGGCATGTAAAAGTATATTTTCCAATTCTGCTTTATTTTTAAAGCAACAGAAATTTAGACCCAAAAAGCACTTTGGCCTTTTGTGAGCAGTTAAATATATTAAAGGAGAATAGCTTTCTTTTTTTCTGAGCAATACAATCAATGTTGGAGTGTTTTCCTTTTTCAGAATTATAATTGCCCCACCTGATTCTCATTTTCTTGTTCATCCATAATTCTCTTTGAAGTCAACAGAATGTGTGAGGATAGGAGATTTGAGTTGAATGTGTTATTCAGAGGGAGCTGCAGGAATGAGATTTGGGTGTTTATTTGCCTGGGAACTATCTTTCCATGTAAAAGCAGCTTAATGAGACTTATGTATGTTATATATCCTTTCTGGCTCACGTTCAATTTTTCTCAAGTAAAATGAACATATTCAGGATCTCTTTGTCTCCTTTTAACTCCATACAAGTTAATCATTATTAGACCTTTGAGATTTGTTGAAGGAAAAAAAAAAAAGCACCATTGAGTTTAGACTTATTTTTTCAACAGCACGTTGATAAGCTTTAAAGCAAACAAAACTAAAAGCAGAGTGAGAGAGAGTACAGTGGACCACGTCATATCATCTTTGCAACTCGAGCCCCAAACACTAAGCTTATACTTTTTGTTGTTGTTGTTGTTTCGTTTTTTGTTTTTTGTTTTTCAAATTCTGACTTTTTCATTTATTAGCTTGTTCTCCTTCAGAGCGATTGAGAACATCCATATCACTGACCTTTGTTCTTAAGATAAAGGCTCCTGGACCAAAGCCCATGCCATCCCGGGTCAGAAGGTGAGAGATATGGCAGTATTGTTGTTGGGGGAGGAAGAGAAGACAGGAAAGTGAACAAGAGAAACCTGTGTATCCAATCCTAATTATTTTTTCAGTAGATGGAGGGAATCTAGGATGACCAGACATCATCTACACCACCTAGTGCCCTCAGACCACCTTCTTCACATCTGGTCCTGTAGGAACCTAGATTCTCTTCACTCTTCTATTTGGAATGAATTCTCTGTGCATCAGGCGCCAAGCTAAAAGCATTAGCCTGTATTATACCACTTATCTTTACAGGAGTGTATTGGGTTAGTATTAGCTTTATTTCACAAATGAAAATTTTGAAGTTCAAAAAAATGGC
>NW_011888783.1:16905671-16921613 GCF_000151845.1 Pteropus vampyrus | reverse complement strand
GATATTAAACTACTTAACCACGTTCCATTAAAGCGCCCACATTAAAGTGAGTTGCTTTGGCTGAGTGTTTTCAAAGTACTTAGTATGTGACTTTTCACAGCAGCCCTATGAAGAAGTCAGTATTTTCACTGCTCTTTTTCCAAGTCAATAAACTAGGATAATGAAAAATTATGATTTGCTCAGAGAAAGGTAATTACTAGTACAGAAAAGATCTGAGCCCTGAGCCACTGACACCTATTTCTGTCCTTAATCCACATTGTATGTCTCCTCCAATTTTGCTTTTAGCACAGAGGAAGGTGGTAGAACTCTGTTTAACATTAATATTTCAGGGCTTTTATGTGCTAATGAGAGAAACTCTCTATTCATTAGATATGCCTGGGACATGATTTGACCTGATGAATACAAGTGCTTTATAATGAGTTTTTTAAATTGTATTTGTTCAATTTCTGTACTTTTCATCTCCAGTTTCTTTAATCTTTTTAAAATCTGCACTTAAAATTCAGTTCGATCTTCCATTAGTCTCTAAAAAGAAAATTAAAATTGCCTATAACCCTACTAGGTATTACTGTTGTTAACATGTTAGTATGTATCCTTCCAGTCTTTTTTCTATACATATAGATTTATGCTTTTAAATATAATAATGGGATATACTCTAAATAATTATATGTGCTTTGTCACTAAGCAATATTTTATGAATATCTTTCTCTGCCATTAAATATTTTATGAATATCTTTCTCTGCTCCATGAATGGAAGCAGGGTAGTTAAGATGCCCCATAGTATAGTGGGAAAAACAGCTCTGAAGTCGGAAGACCTGTGCTTAAGACCTACCTCTTACAAGCTGTGTTACTTGGCAATTATCCTTAACCTCTCTGAACCCCATCTGTATAATAGGAGTAGTTATGCTACCTCACTAGGTTGTTGTGAAGATCAAATGAGGCCGTGTGTGTATAAGTACATTATAAACTATAAAGCCCCATATAAATGTTGCCTCATATAAATAATTGTACCATCATGAGAGGAATATGGCATAATATAACGAATGTACAAAAGCTTTGTCTAGTCAGTGGGCAGATGACCCCCAAAGTTTGTTTTCAGCTGCAAGCAGAGATCTTGTATGCAAAGCAGGGCTTTAAAAAAACAACAACATTGAAGAGTATCAGTTTGAATGTTGATAAGTGTTTTATAAATAGCTGCATAATTAGCATGTACTTACTGCAAAAAGTATACATAATATTTTATTCCCTGTTGTAGGCTGTAATGAATCTGCTGCCTCTACATCCTAGGAGGTTTTCACTTACTTTCCCCATGGTAATTTTAATATGTGGAACCATTATTAGCTGAATTAAGAATAAGTAAATGAGCAGTAAAAAAAATACAGAAAAATTACAGGTGCCTGTGGTGAGTAAGATAATAACTAGGTAAAAATATATGAAATAATTACAGTGTTTGAACGGCAGAGCCGGCATGAGGAAAATGACTCAATGGAATATAAAGCCTGCTGTTGGCTGGGTAGAAAGACTGTAGCCTACATTGTGGCCTTCACCCTTTCTGATTCTCAGCCCTAATACCTCACTGAAAACAGATCCAATCTGTCCTCAGCCCCATCTACATGATGCTGAAAAATTTGGTACAATTCAGTGAAGATTTCATCACTCTGAAAGTCTGTGGTTCTATAGATTAAATATCTAATAACTAAATGATTCTTTTTAAAAGATATGCCAGATGTTTTGGTGTTTGTGTAGACTTAGTCATCCTGGGGACATTGAATATGAACTTGTTTAGAATGTATCTACGTACGATCTGTATTTGACATCTCGACAACATGGAATTTCAGATAACTTAGACAAAGGGTTTTAAAGAGCTGTGGCAAGATGAAAAAAAAATCTTTTTTTTTTTTTAAAGAAAATTGCATTATATATAGCACTCCAAACAGTGTGATCAGTGTGATTGAATTGTTTAAGGTAACCAGTCAATCAACAAACATTTGAGGCTTTTTATGTTTCCATATGCCCAATCCTTGACTAGAAAGTATAGAGATTCACAATGAGTTTATGACATAGTTCCTGCTGTTAAGGATTTTGATTTAATCTTCCAGATGGCGAGAAATCTTATTATCATAACAAGAGAAACCTCAAGTTAAGATTTGAATGGTCCATAGATTTAAGAATGTTTGGTTAGTGGTGAGCCACTGCTTTCTAAATCAGCAGATATTGAGCAAGAGAAGTGGTTGAAACTATAACAGAAAAGTTCTAGGTCAGACATTAGAATTTCAGTGCCTCCCTGACATCAGATTGTCAAGGCTGCAACATTTACTCTTGATTTTCTGTATATTCTTTGTGGTCTTTGAGAATTTGGGGGGGGGTCAATTTCTTCATCTCAGATGACTTTCCCTTTTATCCAACCAAATTATGCTGTATAATATGTGTTAGCATAAAAAATATTAATGTCAAACAAAACACAGCAGCATTAAACAGGTAAACAGAGTACTGGGGAGAGAGATGAGAGAACTGAATTGTAGTCCCAAGAATTCCATTGATAAATTCGGAAAAGTCATTTCACCTCATTCTATCTCAGTTTCCTTACCTTAAAAATGGTAGAATTGAAGGAGATATAATCAACGGGCTTTTGCAATCCACAGATTCTATGATTCTGTGAATCATCTGAAATTAATTCAGTATATCAGTGATGAGTTTGGCCAGTTTGACTATCGTGGCCTTTTCTTAATTGTGTTTAAAATAACAATTCAGTGAATAATTCTAGATTCTCTTATAGATTTTTAACTAGCATTTTATGAGATGTCAGAGCTGTTTTATCTTTCTGTATCTCTTTACCCCATGAATTCAAGAAGCCATATTAGTTCTTACCTGAACCTAACTGTCATGATATAAGGAGGCATGGCCTTATTCAATACAAGTATTTCCTGATCATTTGATCATTGGATTATTATATGTTTTATTTTCTCTACTAATCTACTCTTAACATAGACATTAGCCAAGTATATAATTCAGGTAGCATTCTTTAGATGTTAAAAATATCTTATGTGTGTGGTACACACTGGTAATCCTTTCTAAATTATTATTCACCCTGGAAAAGAGTTAGATTTTCATTCCACATAGGACTTTCTCCATTACATGGATAATGCATTATTCCAGTTTTAGCCAGAGAAGGTAATGGTGTCTGCAACCTTCCTGGTGTGTTTAAATTTATGAACATACTACATTTGAAATGTTACTCTTTTTAGGTTGCATTTTTGACATCACATTGAGACAAGGAAACTGGTGGGATGTTCTGTATTTGGCTGCTGTCTGAAGGGAATATAGTTTCCGCCCCCCTCTCTCCACCTTTTTTGTAGGATTTTAGTAAAAGCTAAAAATCATATAAATCTTCTAAAAGCCTGAGAAGATTGTTTTGGGGAAAAAACAGAAGCCCCAGTACCTCACCTGTAGCCACTTCAGGTATAATCAATTACATACGAAGTCTCCTCTGTATCCCTTAAGAGTCTGATTCCGCAGACAGCTCAGGAATGGAAGTATGTTGCCCAGGGAGGGGGAGGATCCTTGAGCACATGCCTGTAGTTGGCCATAAAAGTAGTAATTCTTCCACCTCCATTTTAGTAAGTAAACATCTGTAAGGGGAAAGGCAAGACTTTATGAAACAAATAAGCACTTTTTTTTTTGTTGTTTTGGTTGTTTTTCCAGAGGCAAAAGTACTTAAATTTCATGAGAAAAAAGAGAAAGCTTGTTTCCCCAGATTCTGTCAATTCTAACTCCCAGGAAGCTGCAGAGTTCTGAAGAGCAGCAGCCACTCAGCCTTGGTTTAGGTACTTAGCACACTGAGTCGGCTCCAGGAAAGCTGAAATCAAGCTATAAAAGAAAAAGAAAGAAAGAAAGAGAAGAGAGTGAGAAAGAGGGAGGGGAAGATACAGATGAGAGAGAGACAGAGAGACAGAGAGAGAGAGGAGGGAGAGAGGGGGGAGACAGAGAGAATGAAAAAAATCTTTTCCATTAGGATTTTTACTTCCCAGATGCAATTATTCTTAATAATTTCATGAACTCATGAACTTGTCACTATAGCCACTGTTGGGGCGATGGGAGTGGCAATAGTGGAAAAAGCCCTGTCTGGATTTGTAAACCTCGCTATTTACTCACTGAACAATGCTGGGCAGATCTCTTCTCTCTGACCCTCAGGTTCCTCATCCGTAAATATTTTCCCTTCAGGTTTGTAGAAAACATTATATGATCATGTGAGCACATTGAGCATATTTATTATAAACTGTCAAGCTCTACACACATTTGAAATGTTATGCTAATCCTTCCAATCAGGTATTCTATCTTCTGTTGTCAGCAAAAGACAGATTTCTCAAGCAGGAAAGAGGAAAAGAAAAGTTTTTGTCCTGATCCTTTATCCTGTAGGGGGCCATAGAGATTAGCTGCAGGTTTTCTGATATCTCTGTATCTAACACACAAGCATTTGTATTATTTCCTGGAGTTCAAGTCAAGATAACTAGAAAGTTAGAGTTATAGCCACTTGGTATCAGCTTGATATTTCAATCCATTTCAGCTTCATACAAATAGGAAAGTCTCTCTCTCTTTCTCTCTCTCTCTCTCTGACTCGTAGGTGAAACAGTAGAAATTCTTTTAGTCTGTCAGGAATTACTCATTTGGTACCCACCATGTGCCTGATTATGCTGCTAGGTACCATAAAAAATAGTCATAAAATGTAGTGTCCAGCATTGCAGTTCTTTGGAAAGAAAAATCGAGTTATATGTGCATACAAGCAAGAGACTGAAGGGTTAATCAGAAAAGAAATAATTTTCACATAAAGTAATCTTTCTTCCCTTTTTTTTATTGTAAGTTCAGAGAGAATTGTAGCAATACAGGTTGAGCAATTTTCTTTTTTATGAATCTCGTGCTCAATTTATGAAAGCCATTTTGCAACCCATTTACATGCAGTAAACCTTTGCTTTAAGGTTCTGTCATTTACCTTGATCATGATTATTTATGGTCCCTTTAGAAAAGGCCCTTTACTGGTGTAGCTCTCAAGCTCAGCACTGCCATGAGGCAGATTTCTGCAGTGCCTTTTAAGTCATGGTCAAAAGGTAAGGCATGTCCAGTCTCGTAGGCAGCTATGAGGCATGGGGGTGTTGTGTAATAGAGAAGAAGCTAGTTGGAATTAGGAATCTTGGATTCAGAACTAACTCTGCATTCTTGCTATGTAATCCTGGCCATTTATGCTCAGTTTGTTCATTTGTAGAAAGGGAAAAATACTTTCATTACAAGACTATAAAGTAGAACTTAACTGAGGTACCCTATATGCAATTACAGTGTAAGTTATAATGAGGAGATTGTTCTAGTTATCTGTACTATGAACTAGTATAAATCCCTGAAAAAGGAACAGTATGTCTAATCTAAATTTGTTCTTGATCATATACTATCTCCCTACCGTAATCTACATGAGAATGTAAACTGTGAGTAGAGACCTTACCTGACACATATAGTAGGCACTCAATTAAGTATTTTTTGTATTAATAAAGAAATAAAAGTTCGAGACGGTCATTTTGCTAGGCATGGTACAGAATACGAGACAAATAATATCTTATCCCAAGCCTCAGAAAGCTTATAGTTTAGTTAAAATGGCCAGCCATAAAAGCACAAAGCCAGTATGAGTTAAGTTATGGTTTTAGGAGAGAAAAGAAGGAATGATATAAAAAGTATGGCTGAGTCCCTCACCAGAGGATCAATACAACAAGAACCTTTCCTCTTCCTAACCCAGGGTAAGCTTATCCCCCTCCAGCCTCACTTTTCACCCCGCTCCCATGCACTTTTTGTATAAGTCATGGTTCCAGCATTACTGGATGCCCACTTGGAAGGGTTTGACTGAAATGCATATAATGAAAGGGGTTATAAAGATGTGTGCAGAACCAATAAGAGATGGTAAAGCACCCAGAGACAAGCAACAGCAGGAAGCATGACCACCCCTAGGAAGTAAAGGACAAGATAGAAGGCAGCCAGGGCATGTGAAGACAGCCTGATGAGAGCTGGAGCTAGGCACAAGAATCTTTGTCAATACACAAGTCGAAGTGGAGCCATGCAAGTCTAACTCCTTGGGCAGCCATCAGGTCAAAGTCAGCAGGCATTATAAGGGTTTGTATGCATTTAGTCCAGAACTTTTAAGTTGGTAAGGCTTTTCTTGAGGGCTTAAGGGAAGAAATGAGTCAGTCCAAAGGGCTGGCTTTCTGAAGCTGGGATCTATCTTTGCAAGGAGCACAGTGAAATGAGTGTGAAATGTCTATATGTCTTCCTTGACTCCTCGGCACTTACCACGCACAGCCTTCACAAGGTACAGAGCAGGAGAAGATGGATTATGCCCTTAACAATAAGCGGAGGGTCATCCGCCTGGTGTTGCAGTGGGCCGCCATGTATGGAGACGTCCTGCAAGAGGATGACGTGGCTATGGCTTTCCTGGAGGTATGAGGGATTCTCCCTTCTAAGAATACATCTTTGTCCTACAATACAGGGACTACCCTAGACACGGCAGCTTCCCTGGAGAGACCGTAATTGAAAACTCTAGATTTTGTGAACATGTTCATTCATCAGAAAGGTACCATAAGTAGAGAAAAATATCATCTATTATCCTGCCACTCTATAATTCAATAACTGGTAGCATTTTAATGTATTTTCATTTGGCCTCTTTTACTTTGTATATTTTCTATAGTTGTAATCACAGAGTACCCATCATTTTGTAGGCCGCTTTTTTCATTTAATTTTGTGTCGGGATTTTTCCATGTCAGTATAGGCTTTCTGATAAAATTTTCTAATGACCTTTAACTATGCCACAGATATATTTATTTGTTTCCATGTTGTTAAATATTTACATCATTTCCATTTTCACTTTCCTGGAATAATAGTATACTAAACATTTTTGTTCAGGTAGGTCTTTCCTTGGTTACATTTCTACAAGTGTGATTATTCCATCAAATGGTAGATTTTTGAGTGGAGTGAAGCAGATAATTTTACTGAGGAATTACTAGGACTATGAAGTGGTTATGAAGAGATATGATATATTTTATAAATACTGCTTTAAGCTGAACTTCCTTTTTTCTTCCCATGGCTCCAGACCCACATTATAGCATTGACCTTGGTTTTTAATCCTTGATAACTCACTCTGCCCTCCAGAATTTAGATAAGGACCTTCTTTGCCGGGTAGGCGAGGGCAAGTGGGGGGGGGGGCGTGCGGATACAATGTGGCTTCTATTTCAAATTTTATCAGATTGTATATTCAAGAATGAATTGTACAAAAGAAACATATCCCCTCTTTCCTTTTTAACCATATCAGTTGTCAGGCAGGTAGAGGCGAGACAGGGAGGAAGGGTAGACCACGAGAATCCCTTAAGGCTGCAGAATGAAGTATTTTGAAAATGTGAAGGAATAATAGTAACTTGGGGTCATAACTTGACTCATGGCCTCTCCTCATGGAGTAAAGGACCTTTTTAGCAGGTGAACCAAAGTGGTGGTTAAGCTGACACTGCCACAGCTCTCATCTTCTGCTGTGGAGGCCACTACTTTGGAACAAAGCAGGGCACAGCTGCTGCTGCTGCTGCTGCTGCTGCTCTGTGGTCAGGACAGTTTCCAGAGCCTCAGTAAAGAGACCTGAGTTGATGGCATAAACTCAGCATAAATTCAGTATAGTGCTGAAGACCCTGCTTCTATTTTTGCCACCAACAATTAACCACAGCTACTGGTAAACATTAAATGAAAAACAAATACTAAAATAATATCAAAATAAATGCTAAAATTCTCCTGAAAAAATATCAAGATGCAAAAAAGTGCTCTTAAAAGATAGATGATAAAATTACCCATTCTAACACATTGTATTACGTTGCCTTTCATATAAATATCATATAAGTAATTCATTTGCGATTCCAGTTTTTAAAAATTTTTGTGATAAAATAACATGAAATTTGCCATTTTAACCATTTTTAAGTGTACAATTCAATGGTATTAATTACATTAATTACATGCACAGTGTAATGAATGCTATACGACCATCATTTCTATCCATTTCCAAATTTTTTCTCATCTGTGATTTTGACTTTAGGCATATTGTTTTGTTTTGGTTTTTTTTGGTCTCTGGTCCATGAAACTATGGTTTAGAGGTGCTAGTGAAGCAGATGACAAAAAGACACCTCTTAATTGCTCTTTACAGAATTGTGTGCCTTTTGCGGTTCTTGTTAAAAGCCTGTGACCTTTGCCAATTACAGGAGTTTTATGTGTCTGTATCAGATGATGCCCGGATGATCACTGCCTTCAAGGAGCAACTTCCCGAGTTGGAGAAGATTGTCAAGCAAATGTAAGGAAGGGCTTGGCTTTGGGGTGTGCTTCCATCACAGAAGTGCCTGCTCTCAGTCCAAACATCTGCAAAGTTCTTTGCCTGCCAAAAGGTGAAAGCTGGTTGTTCAACAGCCACACAGTGTTCTCATGTGAACAGACAGGGCCTTGGGTGTAGGAGCTGCCGTAAGGCCAAACGAAGGAAAGGACTGAGATTCTGCTCAGCCACCTCCTATGCTGGATGGCTGCCAAAAGAAAGCCTGGAAAGGAAAAGACCCTCCTTTGGGGCATCTAACTCAATAAACTTGAGTCCCTTCGGTTCAAAGCAGTGAATCCAGTAATAAAATGGTCAGTGGCATTTAAAGAAAGTTTGAGGGGAATTACTTAAATGGAAAATTCACTTTTAGCTGCCAAAGCCGTTGATAGTGAATATTTGTGTCCTCTCAGTAAAAATACAGAAGGCTTTCACATGCTGTTCCTTGAGCCATAGGTTAAGTACTAAAGAGAGTATATGCTACTAGATAGACTTCGCCAGCTACACACCGTGGCTTTTAACATCGGTTCCACCAGGGATTTGCCTGTGACGAGGGCTGATCCTTTACTGTGTCCTCCATGCTTTGGCCTCAGTAGTAAAATGAGGAGATTCATATTGCCTCCTGAAGGGATGCTGCGATTTCGTTTTCTATCATAAGATTAAAGTTATATACAAATAAAGCAATTTCAAATAATAGTACTCATGGTAGTAAATAATGTTCTTTCTCTGTTTTTCATAGTTCAGAAGATGCAAAGAATCCACAAAAGAAGGTAAGTGATGATGGGTTAGGATTCTCCAATTGCGCCTTATGGAATGACAGTTCTCCAGAAATATCACATTGCGATATTTAAAAGTGATGTTTTTGTCAATGCAAAATATGTTATCTTCATTTCTTGACTCCGACTACTTCTTGGGTGTCTTTCCTCCGGGTTGCGAATGTGCATCAGTCGTTCCCCCTTTAAGGCAGCAGCTGTTTTTATTTTTGCAGCACAAAGTTCTTTTGCAACAGTTCAACACAGGCGACGAGAGAGCCCAGAAGCACCAACCGATCCGGGGCTCTGATGAAGGTGAGAATTCTCTTCCAAAGCAGGATTGTTTAGATTATTTGAAGTCAGAACAAAATCTTCCCTTGGGAGTCATCACCTTGGACCCATAGAATAGCTTTCCTTGGGGAGCCCCTTGGTACCCCGAATGATTTGCTTGGAGGTACTCTTTTGCATTTCAGTTATTTATGTTCTTGAACTCTGCCTGGAGCTGAGGTGCTTGTCCATACTTGCCAGATTTTGCCTCTCTCCTGCTACCCCCACCCTTGAAAGAAAGAAATATCTCAGGGACCAGTTGTCAAGGTTGCTTACCCCTGGGAAGAGCTTGTGGGAAAGTGGCTGGCATTTTGCGGGTGCCTAGCAGTGGTAGGGTATCAGAGTCATCTGCAGAGCAGGGCTCCTGTCCAGGGAGAGTGCTCTGGCCCTGAGCACAGCCCCCTTAGCAGCCATCAGGGAAGTGCAGAAGCTGCCTATTATTGCTTAGTTGTTTAAGCTTTCTCCAAAGAACTAAAATAAAAATTAAATTAATAACAATGATGAATTTTTTTATTTTAAGCCACAAATGACTCTCGTAATTTAGGAGTACTTCTAAACGTAAGAATTACAGTAGTTAGAATTGCTTCCAGGATTCTTGTGTTCAGAGGTGAGCCTGTGGGTGCCACATACATGTCTGCTGACCTAAATGCCACCCAAGCTATTTGGCTCTGCCCCAAAGCACATAAACCAAGTGAACAAGAGAGCAGGAATGTCAGCATATGTTCACTGCCCCGGGCAGAAGCACTCCTGTTTATAGAGGTGTTAATGGTGGCCCCCCACTACCACGCCAGGCAGCAGTAATCTAGTCGTCATCAGCCTACAATGCAGCACTCCCTGTGTTGTGAAAAAAAGAAAGACTCGCAGACAAGGGCAGACCCAGAAAGTTAAGTAAACCATACTTCTCATTCCCCTCCCATGACCTACTTGTGGGGTTTTCACAAATATCTGTTGTTGTTGTTTTGTTGTTGTTGTTTTGATTGGGGACGACAGCCGTGTGTGCAGCTCTTCTTAGACCAGTGCTAAGGTGGGAAGTTTTCAAAGGGGACAAGCATAGTCACAGACGAGTGGAAATAAATACAAGAGTCAGAATGGCAAGATGATGCAAATTGTGGAGGATGTTTAAACATTTTGCATAGCTTATGGTTTTCTTAAGAATTCCCAAGACCAATTGACCACATTGTCACTGCCTTCCCAATAGTTCTGTTTAAGGTCTATTGCATGGACCACACCTACACAACCATCCGGGTGCCGGTGGCCGCCTCGGTGAAGGAAGTCATCAGTGCAGTTGCAGACAAACTGGGCTCTGGAGAAGGCCTGATCATAGTCAAGATGAGCTCTGCAGGAGGTAACAGCCTTACTCAGTTCTTTGCACTTCTGCCAAGTGGGCTATCTCATCCAAACCGAATTCCGCCAGGAATTTGGCCCTGCCAAGATGATCCAAAAGGACAAATTGATGCTACGCATCCCCCTGTGAAACAGAAATGATATGGTTAGAAGTGAGCTGGGTGAGTGTCTAACATCCCCTATCTTGTAGGTACTCACTCGAAAACAGAAAGAGGTGAAGGGATCTGTTTGAGGCAGCTGGAACTGAGATATCTGGTGCAGATGTTCTTTCCATATAACCTGTAAAAAAAAAAAAAAAGAAAAAAGCTTCAGGCCTTGGAGCCTTGAGAAACATGAACACTAAGAGAGCATCTAACATGACAAACGAAAGTGAAATTGGAAGTGGTCGGAGGCTAGTTCTTTTCAGCTGATAATGGTCCCCCTCCTTATCAAGTAGAGAGCACAGTTCATTGAACAAAATGAGGAGTATTTTCCCCACGGGATTACTTGATTACTCTATGCTTTCCTAAAATGTCACTTATTCATTCATCATATATTTGCTGGCCACTTAGTATGGCTGCGACAGGAGAGGATGAGTTAGACCCAGCCCATACCCTCAAGTCGCTCCAAGGTTGGTGAGGAGGCAGACAGTTAATAAACAATTACAATCTCCTTATCACTTCTCACTCTAATATATTTATCTTGGTCACTGCATCCCTCACTATGACGTAAGCTCTTTTTGAACTGGGAATTTTTTTTCTGTTTTTCGGACCGGGATTTGTTTTTTCTGTATCTTTTCCTACTGTATCCTCATTGCCTAGAGCAGCGTCTGGCATGTAGTATAGGCTAAATAGATATTTATTTAATGAATGAATTTTAAAATATAAAAGACTTAATCTAGGTAATGCAGTTGCCCTCCAATTTCGGAAATAAGTGAAAAAGTGATGATAAATTTTGCATCTAAAGTCATGTGGGATCCCAGGACCTTCCCCCTCTCCCCTTGCAAGTTTGCTAAAAGCGATCTTTCCAAAGAGCTTGGTGTGATTACCGTATGGAAAGATAGCGTTATATAAATTGCAAGTGTGGTTTTTGTATGTAATTACCATTGCGGCACAGAATTGGATGAATTGACCCTCAGATATTTCCAGACCTGTTTTGTGGTCATTTCTGATGGCATCCTGAGAGTCGTGTGCCTGTGTGAATGCTGTGTCTTTTTTATTCAGTGGGTCCCTTCAGTGCTGTATTTTATGCAGTCACTCTGCGTGTTCCGGTAATTCACCGAGCTGGCAATTTGTTGGTGTGATTAGGGCAGTGCAGCAAATCTCAGATGCATTTAATAGGCAATCTCTTGCTTTTTATGTTCACAGAAAAGGTGGTGCTCAAACCTAATGATGTTTCAGTATTTACGACGCTCACCATTAATGGACGCCTGTTTGCTTGCCCGCGAGAGCAATTCGATTCACTGGTAGGTGTGGATGGCCTCCTCAGAGCAGCGTCTGCAATCAGAAAAACTTGTCTGGAGCCTAATTTTGCAGTCATGTTGAACCTCGTTGCTAAAAAAAATCTCGAATGCTGCTTGGCTTTTTCTTTTTCTGAGGTCTATTAGGTAAGCCTCAGGTGTTCATTTGAGATGCTCTGAGCTTTAGATTTTCTTTTGAGGAATTAGCCAAGTAGCACCATATTGGGGCATAATTCAGCTTTCAGAACTGGTAGTAATTCACTTCCTTGAAATGTCCCCAGTTTAAATGTTAATATTAAAAATCTGAATACTAAGACCAGGATAGAAATAATTTTAAGGCAAGGTATTCCAATTTATCATACTCCTTAGGGGGATGTAGAAATGTACTATGGCAAAACCCCTCTCCAGCCTATGAAAAATGCTGTTCCCTGAAAGTATTCTGTCTTATGTAGGAAATACCAGGGGCCTGCAGTCTTCCCTAAATCACTAAAACATGATTAATGGGCCTATGCTAATAATTGAGTAGCCTACTCTCTTTTATGCAGATGGTAGGGTTCATTTCTATTTATCTTGTAAAAATTAAACATGGAAGTGAGTAGCTATTAACGTATCTTAGAAAGCCTGTGGGGCCAGTTCAAAAGATAGAGAATTAGTTTGTTTGTTTTTTTCGTCTATGGTCGCACAGGGCTGCTTTACCAAGAAAAGTGCAACACAGGAGCTAGAGGTGAACTGCACTGCATTTTTCCGGGAGAGTTTAACTGCATAAGTGCTGCATGGATACGTTCAAGTTTAATCAAATTAGAAATTAGAGGTAAATCAAGATTTCCCTCCTTAGATTGTTAGAGCTAGTTTTTTAGCCTCATCGTAATTCTGCTTTTCTGGTTTGAGAAGAGCCATTTTTTGCACTGTGGCACCAAAGCAGATTTTTGCCGTGTCTTGAATTCACCTGGAGAGGAACTTAGAGATGCAGCATCAGTTCTCTTACTACGCCCTCATCCACCATGGCTCATGAGCACCCTTGCCTTTCCTCAACCACCGGTGCTATAGGATCTGAGTCTGCTTACCATTCTTTTCATATATATTTTAGTCGTCTACATTCATTGCTTTCTAAAAAATAAATAGTTCCCAACATCGAGGGTTTGGGGCAAAAATAATGCCATAAATGATTCGCAGCACCCTCTCCTGGAAATGAAAGCCATGAAAAGCCATTCTGGTATAGCCCTACTGATGTGTTTGCCACACGGCGCTCAGGACTCTCTTGCCGCTGGTCCTAGGCCACAGTGCAGCACCGTGGTGCCGAGATAGAGAGTGTGGACTGTCTCTAGCTCCCTGTGGGGCTGATACTAACTTTTTAAGCCTCTGTTCATTTGCACGTCATCTTGCAGCCTTACAAGTTCTTAGTCCTTGCTAGTCTTCCATTTTAAGGCCTGAGCAATTGAAAAGAATTTACTTTGCAACAAGTACCTGGGACATGAACTTCTTCCCTATCAACATTCTGCTGTTCACTGGGCTGCAAGTTATGTCATTATACTAATGAGTGGTTGAACCTCGCCTGCCTTACAAAACTGTAGATATGGAGCTCTTTTTCTAGCTTTCTAAAGAGTTCTTTGAAAATAGTCCTTCTAGTTATACACAGGATGGCTCTGCAGTACAGAATGTTAGCCGAACCCTTTGATCCATCAGCAAGGACTATCTGCTTTGTGCTCAGTGCTATGCTAGCTTCTGTGTGACACTAGACTGTCGTTCCTTGTGACAATTACAGTCAAGTTAGAGAGATGAGACTAGCACCAAGAACCTGGAACAAAACAAATCATGGTACCAAATTGTGTTGTCTAGAATTAGTAGAATGCCAGCGATTTATCTTAGTTTAGATTAAGGGCTTAGATTCTGGAGCTTTAAACATTCTTGACATTTTGTTTAAGCATAAATGTTAGTATAGAGCAAATTACAATAAAATTGCATTGTACTGTGATTTGGTTCTACTTTTATCCATTCCCTGGTTCCTTCAACTTTTATTTAGTGACCACTATATCATTCCAGGCATTGTGGCTGGTGCTGGCTCTGGAATGGTCTTAAGGATGAATTCACTATGATCTTTGTGCTTCAAAGAACTCATGGTGTAGTGAGGAACACCAGAATGTAATGAGAATCCAGTGCGACAAATGCCATTGCAGGGCTAGGCACAGAGTGTGTGGGAGCATGAGGAGAGACGCTGAGGTGGCAGCTTACTTGAACCATCTCTTTGTTACTGACAGTCAGCACATCCTTTTTATGTCTTAGTTTCCTCATCTGAAAAATGGGAGAGGAACAGTGCTATCCTCTCAATCACCACCATCTAGGCTTAACAAAGAAATCAGCTCTCGAAAAGGAGCAGAGAGAGGGAGTCTATGGGAGTTCTACACCTCCGTGTAGGCAGTTTTCAGATCTGTCTGTGCAATGCTGACCCTACATAAACTCTGCTGTGCCTCAATCTGTAGGGAATTTCCCATAGGAATATCTGCTTCTATGAGGCCCAGGGTCAGCATGTACATCCCCCACTTCAGATAGAGGAGCACCCACGGCTATTCAGATTGGCTCTTCAGAGGTTCATGGAGGACAGGGGTCAGCCTGCCCTTTGCCAAAGAGGGAGGAGACTTGGTGAGCCCTGCCCATTCACAAAAAGTAGAGATTCAACAAGGCTTTCTGTTATTCTCTTAAAAGGGATGCAGGAATAATAGACCAGCATTCACAAGTAAGATAATATTAAGTTTTCTTAATATTGGCTTCTTCCCTGTAGTTGTTGGGTTAATTTATCCTCCCTATGAAAAGCCCTAAGGCCTCAAGGAAAAGAGATAGGCATCTAGGCAGTCTGAGAAGAGAGCAAACCCACAGAATAGAGTGGGAGGGCAGTCTCACAGAGGAGCAGAGGGCTGTGTTCACAGCAGCAGATGCAAGAGGGAATGGAAAGCGTGGAGAGCCAGTCTGAGCCTGAGAGGGGTCCTCAGCATTTAAAAGCTTCCTCAACTTTTCTACCTAAGATCTAGACTGCTAGAAACCATTCTATTTATTTGCTTCCATAAGCTGCTTGCTCATCAGCTTCAAAACTTTTTCATCCTGGTTTTTCTTCCCTGCTCTCTGTCCCCTGCATAGGATGCTAGCTCTTACACCCAGGTATTGTACTGATCACACGCTCCTGTACCTTTGCATTGCTGCAGTATATCTAGGAAGGAAACTAGTTTGGGGGGAGAGGAGGATCCTCCTCCATGCCAGGCACTGTGCTTACGTGCTACACTTAAATTACCATCCAACCCTCTTAACAAGCCTAGGTACTAGGTACAGTGACTTCAGCTTACCAGAGCTGAGAACACATTTCAAAAAGCAGGGAATCGATCCAAGTCTACAAAAGGAGTGGCCTTTTGTAGCACTAACCTGGTCTTTCACAAAAGGCCACTCCTCATCTGGTACTGTTAAGCCATCCGTTTGGTCCCCCTGACCTGTCTGTTCCTGCCAAGCAAGTCTCATGACAGCTTTCCTACCTTCATGCCTCTCTTGCCATTTTTCAACCTACAACACACTATCCTGGATGCTCAGGAAAATCCTCACTGTTCTAACGCACCCAAAGTTTGTCTACTTCATCGTTTAAAACCTAGCTTCTTTCTCCGAGAACCCCTTCAGGCCATACATTCATTCCAAACATCCATTGACTCTCTGAAAGCCCATTCACGTTCTCTCTTCTGTTT